>NW_009704995.1:10786-25198 GCF_000703405.1 Apaloderma vittatum
GGAAAGAGCTCTACAGATAGGTTGGTTTAGTCATCTGGAAGTAGATAATTCAACATAGAGACAGCCAGATACAGAGTTTAGACAGGATTCTATGCAACTAATTTAAATAAATGAGAATATTTATTATTTTTTCTTTATCCTTTTACAAATGTAACTTTATAGAGATTTTTCTGTCAATTCTCTTAGCAATATAGTTCCAGTGCCTCTCACAAAGTAACGGTTTCATTATTAATCAAAATGTGTAACTAAATAGATAAATTAAGGTATCGCTTATATAAAAGTAAGGCATCTATAATGTAATGATATATAAAAAGAAGCACTTCATACGTTTTGGACAACTTCATACATAATGTATAGGACACATGACTGCTGAGCGAGGCTGAAATGTTTCAGACAATGAGTAGTCAGATTATCTGAACATATAAACACACAATTGCTGATGCAGTTATTAAATGTCATCTTCGGTTTTAAACATGCATAAATCACTACAGTTTATATTAATGAGACAGATGTATGCTCAACAAGGAGAAAGTATATAGAATCATAGAATCATAGAATGATAAGACTTGTCACTAAGATTTCTGAATATATTAAATAGCTTAATTTTGTACTATTTTATTACGTTGTTTTCTAACATTATTATTCAACAATTTGTCTATACTATGAGTTATGATCAAATTAATGCACCTAAAAAAATTGAGTTCAACTTGGTTGAGTCAGGCTTCTACCATAAACTTGATGTGGACATGAGCTTCTCTGATATTCGTACAGGTATCTATCACAATAGCCCACATTTTATTTCTTGTGCCATACGTATAGCAGAAAAAGATTGGCATTGTGTATCTACATATAATACTATATATGTATATGTTAACATGATTATGTATATGTGTATAATTAAAGATTCAGATTTTCCTCCTGCAGTTGAATAATTATACAGTTGTTAAATCATTAACCTAGAAGGTAGTAGAGGTCCCTGTGGAAAAGGCTGTATGTGTCCAGGAAAATCTTCATTTTGTTCTGTGACTTCTGATTTTTTCTGTGCTCCTATTTCCTAGACAGTCTGTCAAATGCAAATAGAATGTTTTCCCCATGTTGAAATCATAACCAATAAAGCTTTTGTTATTGAGCTTTTAGCTATGTCAGTTCTTAATCTCTACAGACATTTCTGTGTAATTGAGAAGAAACAGGAAAATATATTTTGTTAATCTACTATCAAAGATTAAGTGCAATTCAAGCTGGATTAACCTGCATTCCACAAAATTGAACTCTTTACTCAGGGTTAGGCCTCCTGTTTCATAGTACTACAGATAATCCTTAATGGCACAAAATGTTACTGAGAATTAGTACTGTAGCTCAGAATCAGTACAGAAGAGTAAATGAAGGATCTGGAATAGTCTTAGTTTGTTCATATTGCTACTACAGCATTCCTTTCTCTTCTGATGCAGCAATGTAAACATACATACTTTATATAGGAATATCAATTTCTCAGTATGTTTTTTAAATACTTCCTACAAAAAAGACTGTTTCTTGATATTTTGGGAAAGTTTGAGTCTAGTCCATCTCGTTTTTCCAAGAAAGTCTCATCTTTGAGTAGATATGGCACAAACCCCGTCTGGTTGGTTGCCAAGATCCTAGAAGTTCACACTTATCTTTTCAGTATTTTTGGGGTGTATTTCTTTAAGCCATCTCAAACAAGGCATGACACTAATTTTCTGACAATTAACAGCAAAAAAAGAAGAAAGATTCCGTTCCTTTCTATAAATAATTTATTTTTTTCTTCTCCCTGTTCCATATTTTTTTTGGTCCTTCATCTTACTTTCTTAAGTTGCTTACAAATATGGTACTCAAACCTAGGTGTCGTCTGAGGTGCCACACAACATTTCAGACAGATATCTACACAGGGCTGGAACATATAAACAGAACTTACAGGGCAACTATGTTGTGAAGCAGCAGCCAAAGGCAAGTTAGGGTACCTAGGGTCTCACAAATGTCATGATATCCCTGTGTTTAAGGAACTGAATACCACCTCCTATTAGTTTTCTGAGTGTTCATTATCAAGGAGATAATGCTTTTTTTTTTTTTTAAGTAACAGATATTCAGAATTTGTTAAGTAACAGAAAACAGTATCGCAGAATCATTTGAATTGAATTGAAAGGGGCCTCTTGAGATTATCCAGTCTGACACTCTGCTCAAGCAGGGTGAGCTAAAGTAGGTTGCCTGGGACAGTGTCCAGTCAGGTTTTGAATATTTTCATAACCACTCTACCAGTGACTGACCAGCTTTACAGTAAGAAAGTGCTTTCTTATGTTCAGAAGGAATTTCATGTACTTGAATTTGGGCCTACTGCCTCTTTTCCTGTCATGGGGCACCACTGAGAAGAGGCAGGCTCCCTCGTCTTCATTCCCTCCCATCAGGTATTTACATACATTGGTGAGTGTGCCCTTGAGCCTTCTCCAGGCTGAACAGTTTGTCTGGTCTTATGGGGTCTGAGCTTCCTGAAGGCCAGTTTTACTGGTAAAGATGGAGGCAAAGAAGGCAGTGAGAACTTTGATCTTCAGCATTTCATTCGTCACCAGTTCCCCTACCCCATTCAGCAGCAAGCCCATGTTTTCCCTAGTCTTCCTTTTGCTGTTTATATACTTGTGGAATCCTTTCTTGTTGCCCTTCACATTCCTTGCCATATTCAACTCCAGCTGGCTTTTCTAACCCTGTCTCTGCATGACCAGACATAATCTTTATACTCCCCATAGGTTATTGCCCTTGCTTCCACTTCTTGTACGCTTCTTTTTTATGTCTGAGGTCAGTTAGTTTCTCCCTATTTATCAATGAAGGCCTCTGTCACCATTGCTTGATCTCCTAGTTGTCAGGACAGAATCTTTCTTGAACTTAGAGGACATGGTCCTTGAATATCAACCAGCTCTCCTGAACGACTGTTCTCTCCAGGGCCATATCGACTCTAAAGGCTGAAATCTAGGGCTGTGATACTGCTTTTTGCCAAAATTCATTCTCTTAGGATCCCGAACTACACCATCTCATGGTCTAAGCTAAAGCTGCCTCTGACTTGCAAATCACCTACAAGTTCTTCCTTGTTCATAAGTATTAGGTTCAGTACAGTGTCTTTCTTTGTTAGATCTTCAATTGCCTGTGCCAGGAAATTGTCTTCAGTACACTCAAGAAACCTAGATTGCTTGAGTCCTGCTGTATTGTCCTTCTGGCAGTTATCAGGATGATTGAAGGCTTCTGTAAGAACCAGGGCCTGTGAATATGAGGCTTCTTTGAAGGCCTTGTCTACTTTGAAGAAAACCTCATCTACTTTTTTGTAATCAGGAGACCTGTAGCGGATACTGATTACAACAGCAGATCATGTAAGTCTGCCCACTAATCTTCACCCATAAGTCCTCAGCTGACTCCTGACACATCCTGAGGCAGGGCATCTTCCCCAGCCTGCCCTTTCTAAAGACCATGTACACCTGCACTGCAGCACTCCAGCTGTGTGAGCCGTCCCACCATATCTCCATTTCCCCAGTGAGTTCACAGCCCTATAGCTCCACACAGCTCCGTGTTTGCTGCTCATGCTGCGTGCACCAGCACAGAGACATTTCAGAGAGGCACCCAAGTTTGCTAATTCTCCATTACAAGCTTGAGATCTCTCCCCACAAGGCTGTTCTACAGGTGTTGCCTTATTTGTTCATCTGTGCTCAAATGGATTCCACTTCAACTCTGTTGCTTTGTTGATTGCTATGTCCTTTCTGTTTCTTTCACCCTGGGCCCTAGGCTTGCCTACCCTGTTCCTTTCGCTAGCTACAATTTTTCACACAACTTGTGGAAACTTGGCAGCAGTGTCTTAGAGGCCATTTTTCAAAAGTGATTGAAAATTTTCGAACATTGCAAAAGGGGGACATTGAGATCAGAGTGTCTTTAAAGCATTCGTCTTGAGGCTTTATGATAACTAAAGATTCTATAAAAAAGAATTTCTTAATGTTTAGAACCCAAGTTTGATCCTTCTGCTAGAAAACATGTTTGTTAACATATTTTACCTCATCTTGGTTTTCATCATAGTCTATACAGCAAAATATTATCAACAGGTATAAAATACAAAAAAAATCCAGAAATTTTCTGCTTTGTTTTCTTCACATAGATGGGAAAATATTTTTACACTACTCTGTCTTGTACTGTCATTTTGGTTCTAACCTAGCAACTTCAGGATAGTGTCTAATATAACAGCAGAGACAGTTTAACACAAACTACAGCTAGAGTAAAATAATAGTTGGTGAGTAATATTTGTAAAGCCAATTCAGGCTGCTAGATGGTCAATTACAATTAAAATGGATGGACAACATGAGTTAAAACGTTAAATGCAACTTTCAAAATCTGAAATAACATTATAAAAAAGGGCTAAGGTTTAATCTTCTGCAACTTCTTATCACTATTGCCTCTACTGTCAAATTCCCTGGAGGTGTTTAAGAGATGGGGAGATGTTGTGCTGAGGGACATGGTTTAGTGGTGTTGATAGGGCTAGGACAAAGGTTGGACTTGATGAGCCTGAAGGTCTCTTCCAGCCAAAAATGTTCTGTGGTTCTCTGATCATTACTAAGCCCACTCTACAGATATTATATGTTGATTGTGTAGACAGCCTGCACAATTGTTTCTGTATGTACAAATTTAAAGCCTACATTATGAATATTCCTAGCACATATGGATGATCTTTTCTGAACTCTGTATCAGTCGAATAATTTCAAATGCAGGTAGATTGCCTGCAGACTGTTTAAACCCATTCCCCACAGAATAGTAAGAATCATAGGGAACTCTGGGTATTGGCTAGCAAATAGGTTGGAGATTATTTCTTTTGTAGAAGATGCACAGCCATCTTTCCACGTCAGCTTACAGTGCAGCAAGCTTTTTCGCTTACTCTTAAGAATAGCACGCTGAGCACTGTCAGATCTTACACACAGCTTTCATAACACCCTAGTTTAAAAATTAATGGCAAAGATTCAGTGCTACCATACATAGATTTGCTTAATTTACCCCATTTGGGCAGTTTTGGAATACTATTAAAGAGTTTTCTGTAGTAATTTATTTTAAAAAAAAATAAAGTACTTTGTAGATAAGTTTAATTTTTATTTTCATTTGTTTGAGAACGAAGATTAGTGACTATTTGGTCAACTGGTATCCAGTATACCATTTTTCGTATCAAAAATTGAAAATATCCGGTTACTTACTTCTGCATATTCACAAGTCATCACTCCTGAGTGTGATCCTTTGAAGATGGAAGTTTAAACTAAAGATGCAGGCAATATGAGAAAACTGGACCGTGTTCAAGTCATTAAGTTACTAATAAAGTATTTTTTGTGGACTCATTCATGGATGCACATTTAACATGCTAAATTTACAGAATATTGGCTCAGAAAAGACTCATGACTTCAACTTGGACACCCATCTGTTTTTCTGTCAAATTTTTTTTAGAGATGTCATCCCTACTTTATGCTTGACTTTTATTTGAGTGTTGAATTTTGATAGCATGCTGGTTATTAGTCTCATTTGAAATGAGTGGAGCTTGGCAGGTATGTAAATACCATGTCTAATTTATTGTATAAGAAAAGAAGTGTCTGGAATAAAATCTTCCTATTATTTTAACCCACACTTGAAAGTTATCTAGAATTTTTAAAAAACATATTATAAATGTAAATTTAAACTTTATGAAGCAACAAAAATCTTCTTCGTGGTAAAATTATTCACTGAATTGGTGGAATCCTTGAATTAAACAAAACATGTTTCTAATGATGGCTCTGGCTGGGTCTTTGCCGTTTTTCACAAGTGGTATGCTACTAGATCTCAACAAATCAGTGGGCAGAATTCTACTGTCAAATATGCAAATGCAGACCGACTTGATCATTTCAACTTAAAACTAACTGAGGATCCTGAAAAGTTAGTCTCCCTTGGGTGTGACTAATTCCGGAGACATATTTTGTGCATAGATATGATCTGGACCTGAACCAAAGCCATTATCTCTACACTTTCTAGCTTAATGGAGAAGGAAAGGGTTTAAAACCTCAGGTACAATTCCTCCAACCTTGATCCCTGATTATATAAAATATTTAGGCATATTGTGGCTAATAGACATGCTTTAAGGACTCTGAACAACTTACCACTACTGTGTATCTCTTCCCTCCATGCAGATCTTTCACTGTGTCATGATTTAGCTGACTACAAGGACTGTTTATTACTTTTAGTGTATAACTCTTTGTTACAGTTGAAAGTCATCTGCCAAGAAAAATACTATGGATTAGCAATAATGGGTAATAAAATAAAGATTTTTCTAAAATTGTGATATAAGCTGTATCCCTCTTTTTAAGAATTATTTTAAGTATACAGAGTAAGATCTGAAACAAAATAAAATGGTGCTAACAGGATTCCAACTATTAACATAATTACAATACCCTCTGAAATACCTACAATATTTTTATGTGCATAGAAAATTATCAAAAAATATTATTTCACAGACCTGTAGCTTAAACAAGTGGCCAGAACTTTCATGTATGTTGAACTGTTGCATCTCCCAATAAGATGGGATTTGTGAGTACCAGAAATAAAGAGACCTCCAAAAGTTCAGTGTCTCATAGAATGAACATCTGTTCAGGTTATAGAACAGAAAGTAGTTCCTACAATGAAACAGTGTAAACTCTGATGTTATACTTGTTACAATAGGCAGCATATGTCATTATGAATTGAGAATTACACGTGCTTCATTTTTGAGGTTTTTTGTTTGTGCATATTTTTCCTAACTGGTTGAGGACAAAGAAATCTGAGTATCTCATATCATGATGGATGAGGTGATCTAAAGAACATTCTCACACAGTGACTGCACATACAAAAACATTACAGCTGAGAAACAGACCATAGAACCAGTGGATTATTTGTATATTCTCTTGACTTTCTGAAAATACAACATACACGTATCTAAAAATGTTCCTGCAAATGGTACGATAATTAAACTGATTTTATTTTTTAAGTAAAAGTTAAAAATTAAACTGGTGAGGATGTGAAGATCACTTTTAGTAAGAGTTTCTATTTTTATGCAGGCATTATGCTGAAATAATAAAATAGATTTTTATATAATAAAATAATAGCACATCTGTCTATTTTTTGGTTTGTGTAGTATAGTAATGATTGATTTTAGGCTTTGATAAGGACACATTGTCAAATGTATGTGACTAAATTTTAGAAACTGCAAAATAGTTTTATTGTCAGTGCCTGTAAACCTGTATGGTTTCTTCACAGTTACTATGATTATGTTGATTAACTCATGCAAACCCAATTGGACTTGAGGGTTTTCCTCTAGTACAGTAACAAGGAAACACACAGAAATGGCATTTAACTGAATCACCTGTTTGTCTTGTATGTACCAGAATGTGACTACATATCCAATAGCAGTACGTTTCCTCCAATGATCATCGCAGTTACAATTAATCTCTAACATGAAGCCCTTTTCAGGGATGGTAAAATGAATGCATATTAGCACCGACACTGGCTCTTTCATTTTTTATTTTCTTCTATGGCTGGTCTGTGCCATAAAACTACGGGAAAAAATATATATATGGAAGATTTAATCAGGCTACTGAATCTACTGTATTACTTGAATTCATTCTTAAACAATTGAGAGCAAATATGTCAATTCTGTTCACAGAACATGTAGCTTTACAAGAGAAAATGTCAGACTTGACAGATTTGTTAACTTCAGTGACTGCACCAACATTAAATGACATGCAAAGTATTTGCCAGTTAAAATAAAAAATTACCTGGAAGATTGGAAGTAGGTTTAATGGTAAACTTTTGCTAGAGATCATATGGATATTTTTACTCTTTCAAATATTTAACAACTATAATAATTTTTATAGTAATTCTAGTACAACCTCCATGAAACATCACCACGTATTTACTATGTCAAGATCACCAGTATAGGGTATTTATGTTATAGTTTGTGAAGATTTCCTGCAGCTATATAAGAAACATAATCAAATTCACTTTAGCCTGACACATGCCATTGGCAAAGGCACGTATTTTTTCTAAACTGCATGACATAAAACTTCAGGACAAAAAGCTGTCTATCCCTTAGTGATGGACACCGATATCCTTTTTCACATATCTACTAGACTAGGCAATATGAAACATTTTTTTCAGACGTAGTCTTTCCGCATAGACCACCCACTGCAATTTATCAGTAAATGAAAGAAGAGAAGCAAAAGAGTTGGTCTTAGCATGATTAAGGTATCTCCAGATGCCACTCCTTTTATTTTTGGAGCATCTGTGCTCTGGAAGCAGGGCTCATCTAAAGCTAACACATTTTCCACTACTTGTGCCTCAAACTGCAGGAAGAAGAAGGGAGGAAACCAAGGAACAGAGAAGGAAGCAGAAGAATGAAAAACAGACAGCATTATTTTGGTAGCAATTTCATTAATTTACTGTCTACAGAAGTGAAATATCTTCAGTATTTTCTGCTAGCTCAGGTCAGGCTGGACATGACCATGCTGCAGCTCTTTTAAGATTACTAGAAGCCTGGAATTTGTTACAACTCTGTCCTTATGAATGCCACCATTCTTTTGAAAATAGAAGTTTTGTTTTTCTGACTTTTTAGCAAGATCGACATGATACAATGTTGGCTGTACTAAACATTAGGGGGTTTTAATTAACCTCTCAATCCAGCCTAGTAATCATGAGATTTTTTTTTAAATAATCCCTTTGCTCAGAAAATGAACAGTGAAAAATATATGAAGTTCTACAGCTAGCCCTCACCTTACAGTATAGGAGGGCAAAGCACTATCCATTACAACAGTATATAGTGTTTAAAAGACACTTAAAATAAGCACTCAATGAGCAATTTTTCTGCAATATATCTTCCAGAGTGAGGGACATGTCTCCATCGTCCATTTCTCTGCAATTCTGTGTGAGGTTTTTTCCACACAGAATTTCAGTTTACAAAGTTCAGTTAGAAAGAGAAATATTTCTGCTTTCTCTAAAATGCACAATTTTCTTTTCTTTGCCAGGAAAACCAAAGAGTCAAGATATCGGAGTTTTTTACTATTGAATTTGCTTCAGAGGTCTGTTTAGAACTTTATGTGTGTAAATCTATTGGTGTGCTTTTATTCACTCTTAAACACACTGGAGTGCAAATGTCATTTGCAGAATAGTTAACTTTACAAGGAAACAGGCTATGCCTGATTTATTAACTTTGGAGACTGCAGTATAATGAATAAGTATGTTGAAACTTAAAAAAGATACTAAACTGAAATTAAAAAATAGAGCTATTCAAGCCCCATTGAAGTTTTTTGTAATCATGCTGCTTTTCTGCAGTTGATTAAAAAATTCTGAAGCGGTTGACTACAGCGACATTTTAAATAGCCAACAGCTAATATTTTTAATCTATTGCTTTTCAGAATTTTCTTCTAGAAAGCATTGCTTCAAAATCACTACGCTCTTGTTATTTTTCCTCGGGATACAGTGAATAAATAATAAAATGTAGAAATTACTGCTAATGAAAATTTGCAGGTGTTTTCCTTGAAGGGCTTTATTGTGTGCAATAATAATGAGTATGAGAAATATAAAATATAAAATACAGGATGTATTCATGGTAGTTTGAGAATTTCACTAGACCTGTGTCATTGGCTCTTTTAGGGACCGGGATTACATCTTTTTTATGAAGATTAATAGTCTCAGTGAGAAAGGTGCTGTAGGGAACACTAAATATCACTATATAGTAACGGGTGTTCTCAGTGAATGATTCTATGTGTGAAAGATATGCTTATCACCTTCAAAAATACTAATACACATTTAATATATAAACCATAGGCCAAATACTCTGTATTTGTACAACTAACTAAAGTTGCAATGAGGCTGATTTGTAATTTGAACTTATGGATAGCATGATTTTTAAATCTTAAATCTTGTAGTAACTACAATCAGATTTAGGTTAACATTTAAATTTTCATTATGAACTAGAGGCAGCAGTGATTTCACATAGTTGTCCCTGTGTGTGGGATCACAAACACATGGCAGTCAATGCTTCTTTTCTACAACATGGCTAAGATTATTTCCAGCCTTGTATGACCAATATTTGTTCAATAGCCATCATTATATGTCTACATATGAATATACCTGTGCAGCTGTATTGCTTGTAAACTCATTAGAAAGGACATTGGTACGAGCAATACATATAGATCAAAATCTTACAAACTCTACGTACATATTCACAGAAAACAATGTCAGCATGTTAAGCATATTAAACTGCCCCGCTGAGCTTTAGCTCCTGGCTGCATTTGTGACAGGAAGATGGAAGAAGTCCTGCTCCACTTCCCTCCCGTCCCACAGAATTGCATTTTAGAAAGACTCTTCACAGGAGAAGAACAAGAGCAGCCAGGTTCACTGTGAAAATGTAGCATCTAATCCTTGGATTCTAGGATTTTTCAACAGCAAACCAGATGTTGAAAAAATATTCATGCATTTAATATTGCAATCTTGATTGTTACCATAAGCTGCAGAAATATAATGTGTATGTTCTTTAAGGGTAACATAGTTTTTGCCATTCTTGTGTGTATATCGTCCTGGGAATTTTAGCCTATTTTTGCTCACTCAGATATACAGAATCACAGAATCACAGAATGTTCGGGGTTGGAAGGGACCTCTGAAGATCATCTAGTCCAACCTTCATCCCAGCATATCTAACCACTACACCATAGCCTCAAGTGCTAGATCTACTTTTTTTTTAAACACCTCCACGGTTGGTGACTCCACCACCTCCCTGGGCAGCCTGTTCCAGTGCCTCACCACTCGTTCAGTAAAGAACTTCCCCCGAATATCCAATCTAAACTTACCCTGACGCAACTTGAGGCCATTTCCCCTTGTCCTGTCATTAGGTAGAACACAGAGGAAAGGTGACTTCTGTATGTTAAATGTTAATTAGTTATATGAAGACAGCAATGGAAATACAGTAATAAATCAAAAAAGTTTTGTTTTTTTCTTAACTGTGTACTGTTAGATACAATAGCATATGTAACACTGAAAAAAACCCAAAATTTGTCCACAGAGTGATTATGCATAAATAATACACAGATATGACAGAAAAAGAATATTGGAAAAAGTTGAGAAAAGGAAGAACACAAATGTTAGGCAGGAGTGTATTTTCGTAGAAAAAGGAATTATGAAGTTGCCCAATGAGGCAGGGACAAATTCCAGTCCTGGGTCTGCATTTAGTGCTGGTCCCAGCTGACACTCTAAATAACCAATCAGCTGCATTGAGTTCTAGATGTAAGGGTTAGATTCTCTGACTTGTATCAAAGAAAAATATATTAAGAGGAGTTTGTCAAATTTATGTGAAGGTGCTCACATTTTTCTATCTTTTTTTTTCTTCTTTTTGTCTAATACCAAGAAAACTAAAAGCTTGGTATGGAACATGGAGCTGCAGTGTTAGTTCTTTGAAAATTTATGCACTAGAACAGATTAAAGAAACCAAGCCAACTGCTGCAAATTGACACAAAATACTGGACTTTGGTAGGTCCTTTGTCCGTGGAACACAACCAAATTCTCTCTTTGGCAGAGGGAAACAGTAAGAAACTAACATCTGATTCCTGCCTTCACATTAGCTGCTTGATTAATAAGAGCTGAACCTCAGTTATGCCTGCTTAAAGATACTGACCAACTATCATCCCAACAGCTTTCTTATTTCTTTTCCAAATAGAGGAAAGGAGCAAAAGAATACCATGTTTTATATTACAGGTTTTACTAAGAGGGAACATTAGCCAGGGAACAATGCCATATAATTTTCCCCTTTAACACCTGTAATTTAAATTCAATATATGTACTCCAAAAGAATATGTTCCTCTGTGCCAAATCTTTTCTCCCTACGCTAGAACTCTCATTCTCTTCCAGTCCTTTTTCCATCTGTCTCAGTATCCAGTCATATGAAGGAGTTTTGTCATGTTATCACCTTTACCATCTATTTTACCACCTGTTCTTCCCACTTTAGGGACTTAGTCAGCAATGTGGAGTAAGTACTTATTCTGAGCATGCTTGTTTGACAGTGATATTCTCTCCAAGCTGGAGTGATGTTCAGACAATTAATCATCAGAGGAAAGGTTTAGTGACCAAACTGATGTAGATACTCTGTCAGCACCACTAAACTTGCTCCTGCTTTGTACATCTATCTCATATAACTAAGTTTCTTTTTAATCTGCAAGTAAAAGGTAGGATGTATTTGTTCATTTATTTGACTTGGTAGTTTTGGCATAGCTTTTTAGTTCCATGCACAGTTACAAGAGACATTTTTGGGAGCTATGAAGTTTAACTACTGTTCTCTCTGATTAAAGGTACATATTTACTTTTTTCTCACTCTGCATGCTTCATTCATAGTAAAGACATATCTGGGAGAGGACTCTCTCCCTCAGAAGCAGGTGAGCAGGGTCAATAAAAGCAAGCACTGTCCAAGAGGAAGAAAAGGCACAGAAAGGCATCTACAGCAGGGACCGAGACAGCTGAGAACAGAAAACAGATCGGGACTAAGAAATGAGGAGAAAAGGACCACAGGAGACCATAGAAATTCTTGAACTGGCTGAAATCGATCCTGAAAGAAAAGATCTACCTTGAAGATATGAAGAAGGCAGGAATAAACTGGTTTATTTTTATTCTTCTCTGTCTTAAATAGTTTTCTCCATTGAGCTCATTGTAAGGAGAAGGTTAATTGGTCTGTTAAAGCTCTGACTAGCTCAAACATCCTGCCGCACCCAATTTACAGGAAGCTTGAGCTTGTTAATAAAATATACTTTAAAATATCATAAAGAACTGACACTGTCCTATTCCAGATATTAGAATTTATTTTAAAAAGTCCTTTGGACTTTCCTAAAACATGAATTCAAGTCTATCAGGAAATCAATATAATGACAGCAAATGCTACTATTGCACATCAGTGCAACTGATACACACCATTTCAACAAAATATCTTGAAGGAGTTTTTTTACATGTTATCAAAATAGTTACTTCTGCATCATGGACTGACCAGTTTTACTTCACACAAATGAAGGCTGTTAGTCTGAGTTTACATATTTTTTGAAAGAGTGAAGAATTTTCAGACCTTTTGGGGAAGTCCTTGTGCTGTTACTTTACAAAATATTTTAATCTACTAAAGCAGACTTTTTGTGGTCATGCATGGAAACAGCTAAAGTGGCTCTCTGAGGAGCTCAAGCTGTCTTTGACTTTCAAAACTGCTGAAGGAATCTTTTCACTTGCAAATCTAAATGCAGATATTATTTCTGAAAATAAAGGTAAAAAATCTCAAAGGTTTAGATGAGATTCAGAAGACACTTCTCCCCCCGCCTTTTATAGCATTCAGCCACCTGTGGAACATTTTACAAGGATAATGTTTAAGAAATGAGGTGATTATTCCCTAACAGATTCCCTAACAGGGCCGTTCAGTGCTGTCTGAAGCTAAGGCGGCCTTGCCACTTGCTCACCACTCTCCTTTTCACAATAAGCACGCCAGGTTTTGCAACATAGTATAAATACATTGTGTCTTTGACATACACTGATTGTACATGTACTGATTGAACCTTTTTTCTTCTGGCATCCTTTCAACATAGGGGAATTTTCTTTTAATATTCATTGAGGTAATTATTCCACCTTTCTTAATGTGCCTTCTTTATTTTTGGCTTCCTAAGTAGAAGTACTGACTTCTGGTTTGTTAAATTTTATTAAATAATGAAGTATGTTGACACACTAAAAACCTGTACCTAAAAAAAGACGAAGAACTCAGGAGTGAGGTTCAGAGGGAAAACAGGCAAAGTTTTTACTGAATACTTAAAGGGATACTATCTTTAGATGTCTATATTTAGCTTTCCAGCTTGCTTAAACCTTTTTCTGTAAGAATCTAACATTTAAACAAAGATAGAAAGGAATGTAAGAAATAAAAAGGCATTGAAGTAGTAAAAAAGCTTCACCAGCATAATATTTCTGGACTAAGATTAAACTGGTAGTAGAGTTTTCCAAATCTATTTTGTTTTCACACAGAGTAAGGTTCACATTTTCTACTCTGAAGGTATTGAACTTGATTTTAAAAATTGTATTTGAATTCCTAAGGTAAGCAGTTAAGATACTTCTGAGTCATATAAAAAATCAATGAGTAGAAAAATTTCAGATGAGATGTCACAACACAACTTTTAAGTGCTACTATACTGAAATTACCATAATGCAAAATCCAATAATTTGGATAACAAGTATTGAATTCAGCAATTTATTTCATTGTACTAGACAGATTTTTCTGATGATACAGATAAAGTAAGAACTCACAGTGATAAGTTCTGAAGACGTATGTAGGTACTGAAAGTCAACAGTATCTCTATCACAGAATGTTAGGGACTGGAAGGGACC
>NW_009704996.1:0-47038 GCF_000703405.1 Apaloderma vittatum
TTGGTTACATATTGTAACCCAAGACAGCCTGAGAGAAGAATTAAAACTAAATTAAACTAAACTAGAATACACATAGAGCAGAACAGGTGTTAATTTCCTTTTCCACTGTAGTGACCTCAGATGAATTAGAAAACTTACAGCAGCTGTAAATAGGCCAAAAATATCCTCAACACTACTTACGTATACAGAATATCCAAATCTGAAACTCAAAATGAGGATCACTGTAGATGAATTACCCCTCTCCTCACTTTTATCTCCTTTTGGAAAGTATAACAGAGGGGAAAAAAAAGAAACACATAAATAGAAGTGAGTACTTTGCTCTTTCACACTGGGTAAAAGACTGAGGGGCTTGTGTTTTATGAAAATCTTAATAAGAATTCTGCTAAAAATGTTAGTTCTTTTAATTAAAAGTGTATTTCTTGAAGTAATTAGTTCATTTTTAAAAGAAAACAATACTTAAACTCCTTTGACATGTTTGTATTATGTATTCTTTAGTGGAATACTGAAACATACTCAGTAAAAATAGCCACTGTGGAATGCAGGCATAAGGGTAATATTATGGAATATTGTTGACAGAAATAAGGGCACATCTCATATAAGTTTCCAGAAGACCTTAAATCATATTGACTGATACGTTTCAGAATAGAGATTCAGTTAGTCAGTGTAACCCTGGTATTGAAATACTCAGAAAAGTACTGAATTCAGGGTTGTACGTGTGGTCTCAGCAGAGCCATATGGAGAGAGATGATCACCTCCCTGCTCTGTTATACTACCATTTTGCTTTGCAAGCTGGTGTTTAATTTGCTGCCCACACACCACTCATTTGGGTGTCAGCACCAAGCATGTTTATGCCAACCGTGTTTCAGTTTATTATTCCTTAGAGGTATCTGCTTACATTTTATATAGTGTGATCTCAAGACTGAACAAATTCATGTTACAAGGATAACACAATGAAAACTGTGAATCATAAAAGCACAAAAGAAAAATGGTTGAAACACATCTTCATTAGAAAAAAATCTATCTTGAATAATTGCAGGCATAGAAAAAGTTCCTTTGATGGATTCATGGCAAATTTCATTTTTAGGCTCCCATGCTTCTTTCAAGTAATTTGAGACAGTACCTTTGTACAGAATTACTGTCTTACAGAAGATTTCTAGCTCTGTTTTTTTGGAATCCAATGAAAATGAATTGTAATGTATTTGTTGTCATACTGCTTCTAAAACACAGATCATGATCAATGAATTTTCATGAAGATTTATGATTACTTGGCATAGTATTTTGTAATTGAGGTTTATGAAGATTGCTGTCCTCAGAATTGCCAGTATATTATGCCAATGCATACTCAGACTATACTGTTCATGCTGATATTGACAACTAATTCAGGTAATGCCATTGACAATAAACTGTCATCTGTTTCAGTAATCTGTACAAGAGCATCTGATGTTTTATATAAATATGTTACATTCTGTTGTTGTTTACTATTTTAATAACAAAAATGACTAACTTCACAAGTTACAGCACATATCGCCAGGGAAAAACAGAAGGAAAACACCTACTATGTCATAATCAGCAAGTTAGTTTGCATTTTTTATTACTTTTACTATACCTTAGAGGCCTATGTTAACAAGATGACAAGACTAGTAACACTGATTTTATTAAATTACACCATGAGGTGATAACCCCCCCCCACAAAACAGCGGTAGTTTATTATTCAGAGGCCCTCAGTCTGAACACAAAGAAGGATCTCTCCTTCATCTGTGTGGCTCTCCTCTGAACACGCTCCAACAGATTTATATCCCTCTTATGGTGAGGACACCAGAACTGGATGCAGTGTTTGAGGTGGGGTCTCACAAGAGCAGAGTAAAAGGGGAGAATCATCTCTCTTGATCTGCTGACCATGCTTCTCTTGATACATTCCAGGATGCCGTTGGCCTTTTGGTCTGCATGAGCGCACTGCCGGCTCATGTTGAGCTTCTCATCTATCAACACCCCCAAATTCTTCTCTTCAGGGCTACTTTCAATCCACTCTGTGCCCAATTTGTATTTGTGCCTGGGATTAGCCCGGCCCAGGTGCAGGACCTTGCATTTTGACTTGTTGAAGCTCATGCAGTTTGCACTGGCCCATTTCTCAAGCCTATCAAGGTCCCTCTGGATGGCATCTCTTCCCTCAAGTGAGTCCACGGCACCACACAGCTTGGTGTCATCGGCAAACTTACTGAGGGTGCGCTCAGTGCTGTCATCCATGTCGCTGACAAAGATGCTGAACAGCATTGGACCCAGAACAGACGCCTGAGGATCTTCACTTGTCACTGGTCTCCATGTGGACATCGCGCCATTGACCACAACTCTTTGAGTGCCACCATCCAGCCAGTTCTTTATCCACCGAGTGGTCCATCTGTCAAATCCATGTCTCTCCATTTTAGAGACAAGGATGTCATGTGGGACAGTGTCAAACACCTTGCACAAGTCCAGGAAAATGACATGTGTTGCTTTTCCAATGTCAACCAGCACTGTAGCTTTGTCATAGAAGACCACTAAATGATTCTATGATGATTCTATGACTCTATGATTCTAAGTAGAGATATTTAGACCCATGTTTTTTTCAGAGGTATTACACAATAACTCTTGGGTTTGAAGCTTGTAACTGAGAGGAAGTTTTAGTGTAATTTCTTTTTGCCAGGTGCAGAGAAAAGCCTATGCACATCTTGAGCTGACATTGTGTTGGTGGTTAGTCGTGGCTAACAGCCAAACTTCCACCCTGCTGCCCATTGACTCCTCCATCCTCTGTGGAAGCCAGGAGGAGTGGAGAAACTCAGAAGAACAGGAATGAAAAATTACCTCTTACCAATTGTAATTATGACTGTAGGAAAAGCAGACTGAAATTTTTGAAAATTTCCTATAATTATTATCTATTACAATAAAAAAAATTATTGACTTGGGTAGTGGGAAACAAAAAGACAAACATTAAACCCATACCTTTCCTCTGTCCTTTCCCAGGCTTAGCTTCAACCGTTCTCTCCAGAGCCCTCTCCTCCCTGCCTTACTGTAACCATTTGGCCATGCTCGCACTCTTCAGCAAGGAATCAAATAGTTCAAGGAAAAGAGTTATGGCTGGGATGTGGTGATTTCTCTCTCTGTCACTCCTTCCTCCTCACAATTTTCCTGTGTTCCAGCACGAGTCCTTTGGGAAATGCAATAAGCAAAGTAGATTCCTACTAACTGGAGGGAGGCAAGCACATAAATAAAAAGGCATAATTGGGGAAAAAATAAAGAAAATATCAAAATAAAGAACATGAAGAAGAAAATAGAGGAATGGAGCAGCAAAATGGAGACAAGTAAAACAGGAATTGAAATGAAACAATATACTAATGTATGTAATTAATAACTGTAATATAAGCACATGACACAGTAGAGAACTGAGGAAAAAATACAATAACTTTAAATCAGCAGTTGTTTTTGACTTGAGAAAAACATCATTTCAAACACACCTTTTTTAACATGAAGTCTGTGAAGCTTTTGGTACATTCCTTAACAAGCTACACAGTTTTCCTAAGCCAGCTGGGGAAAATAAAATTAAAATCATAAATGTGATAATTAGACAAGCACAGTGGTTTGCCTCATGTAACCTACTGTAAACATTAGAAATGCCATAAAATTGTGCCAAAAGGGCAAAGGAATAGAAAATTAACCTTTAGCTTCCTCTTTAGTATATTCAAAGCTACTAGATATGATAAAGAAATAAATTATCACACTAAAATTCTGAGGCTGAAAGGATGCAGCTCTGAAGCTTTATATAATGTAATTGAAAATACTTGTTGATCCTCCATTGACTAATTTCAATATCTGAAACTTTTATTACTGCAGAAATACAGTGTCCACTTCATTTTATTCATTAGGAATAACAAATAAAACCTGTCACACAAGATATCATAGGAATGTGTATCAAAAAATTTGTATTGAATGTCAGACAGCCAGATAGAGTTCTAAAAGCTACATGTTGTTCTGGTAGTGATTCACTTGGTAATGATGGATAACTATTTTCATTTTTAGTCTTCAATTTTCCCATTTAAACGTCCTAAACTTCTAGATAAATATAGTGTCTATCTAAAATGCTATTATTTTGTTTTAACAAGAAGCTATTTTTGCGAGGCCTTATTAAATAACACAGAAAAGGTAACCTTTCAGGGAGGATAAACATGCATTTTTTTTGTAAATTGTCTACAAAAGAAAATTTCCTCTCTCCTTTTTTTAAATTTCATTTTCTCCTGTGTTTCTGACTGTGTTAAGATTGACCAGTAAAAATATCAACAAGGGCTCCTGAGATTTTTGTGCAAAACAAAGAAAGAGGCATTATCACTGATGCTATAAATCAAGTACACTTAGGTCAGGATACCAAGTGTTTGTTCTTGCTACCTAAGTGTAGACCTTTACAAAGCTGCACCAGCAAAGTTACAAATTGTGAGGCTGCGTCTCACTGTCCTTACTCAAGATTATTGACATATTCCCCATTATAAAATGAGATTAACATCAGTACAGGAATAAATAGTTCTTTGAAGACAAAATGCAAATGAAATATATTGAAGGGGTTTTTAGTTTGGTTTTTGTCTTTATGCTAACATAATAATCCTACTCCGAAATCGCAACTCATGTAATAAAAAAAAAAAATTTAAAAAAAGAAATAGAGAACAACACCCAACTAAGCAATTATAGCAAATAAGAGAACATCTGAAAACAGAACACCTAGCTACTTACGTATACTGACGTTTTGGAATGAACAAAAAAGTAGTCATTTATGAATTGTTTAATGCCCTGATTATTAGATCACACAATTACATTTCTTACTTTTTTGATGCTTTTTCTGCACTGTGGTTTGTATATTTTTATTTCTATACTCTAGATCTAATAAAATAACGTTCATTGGTTTTGTGTAAAAAAGTATCAAGCAGGTAGTTTGGTGCTTGTTTCATCACTTGTCATCAATGACACAGTGGGATTGAGCACACTCTTTGTAAGCCTGCAGTTTACGCCGAACTGAGTGCTGTGGATGACACACCTGAGGGACAGGATGCCAGACCTTGACAGGCTTGAAAAGTGGTCCCATGTGAAGTTCATGAGATTCAACAAGGCCAAATGCAAGGTTGGGTTGCACTTTTATTGAAGTAATCCCCAATATCAATACAGGCTGCAGGATGAAGGGATTGAGAGCAGTTCTGCAGAAAAGAACTTGGGGGTTCTTGTGGATAGAAAGCTGGACATGATCTGACAACCTGTGTTTGCAGCCCAGAAAACCCATTGTGTCCTGGACTGCATCAAAAGAAGCATGGCCAGCAGATCAAGAGAGGTGATTCTGTCCCTCTAATCTGCTCTGGTGAGACCTCACCTGGAGTACTGCATCTAGCTCTGGAATCCTCAGCACAAGGATGGGCTGAGAGAGTTGGGATGGTTTACTTTGGAGAAGAGAAGTCTCTGTGGAGACCTTAATGTGGCCTTTCAATGGGCTTATTAGAAAGATGGGGACATGGATCTGTTGGAGGGAGTTCAGAGGGCCACAAGGATGACCCAGGGGCTGGAGCACCTCTGCTATGAGGACAGGCTGTGGGAGCTGAGACTGTTCAGTCTGGAAAAGAGGAGACTTCGGGAGAACCTAATAGCTGCCTTCCAGTACCTGAAGGGAACCTACCAGAAGGCTGGGGAGGGACTTTTTACAAGAGTGTCCACTGATAGGACAAGGGGAAATGGATTTAAATTAAAGCAAAACAGATTTAGTTTGGATCTTAGGAAAAAATTATTCAGTCCAAGGATGGCAAGACTCTGGAATAAATAGTCCAAGCAAGTTGTGGGTGTCCCCTCCCTGGAGGCGTTCAAGGCCAAGCTGGATAAGGCCTTGAGCAGCCTGATCTAGTTGAGAGGTGTTCCTGCCTATGACAGGGAGGTTGAATTAGATCATCTCTAAGGTCCCTTCCAGCCTAGGCCATTCTATGATTCATTCCATGATCTTTTTAGCAGGACCTGTTACGATATGTGGGTAATGATTTTGGAGGTGAAAGAGAGTATGTTCAGACCAGATATGAGGAAGACATTTTTTATAATGAAGGAGGTGAAACACTGGAACAGATTGCCCAGAGAGGAGGTAGATGCCCCATCTCTGGAAATATTCAAGGCCAAGTTGAATGTGACTCTGAGCAATCTGATCTAGTTAAAGATGTCTCTGCGCATTGCAGGGGGGTTGGACCAGATGACTTTTAAAGGTCCTTTCCATCCCCTAAAATTCTGTTATTCTATAAAATCAAGACTTTTACTGAACAGACTCCAGCACTGCAGTGATACCTTCCATATTCAGAAGTATCCTGAAGCTGTGTTTAAACATTTATCTAAGTCCCACAGAAAAATGATTTGCTGAAGTGCAGCGTTTGATTCCGCATTGTAAACGGAGGTGTCTAGTGCCATCTGAGATGCCCCGAGACAACTAAATGGGGCTGACTTATCTGACAAAGGGCCTACAGGAAATATGTGCCATTCTGCACTCATAGACGGACATCAAGCAATATATCTCAAAGCAGTTCAAATGGATATTGACTTCTTGTCAACAAGGAGTCAACAAGAAGTAAACGAATTGAACCCATTGTGTCAATACCTTCTTCAATGAAATTACACTTATGGAAAGGTTAGACTCTCAGTATTTTTATACATATATATATAAATAGTGCGAAATGTGTAAATGTGTGCTTTTGGAGGGGGACCTATTTTTGTGGAATATACAGAGTGACTCAATATGAAGGTGTGAAGGATAGTAATTTAGAAAGAAAGATGCTAATTCTGTACATCTGAAGTGTTTCAAAGGTTGGGAGGTTTGGGATTAAAGGCAATTAGCCACCAATGGACAAAGGAAGAATAATCCCTAAGCAGTTTTAAGAACTTGGTGAAAAGTGACACCGATAAGATGTTAAAATGAGTCCAAATTGCTGCTATTATCATCCTGGTGGAATGAAAAAAAGGAAACTAAATCCATCTTCCCAGGACAGACTGATACATTAGCCCTGATGAAAGAGACCCAAATTTTATTTAGTACAGTTTCCTTAGAAACAAATTTGGCTGGGAATTTATGAGTACCAGTGCCTCATAGCTGCTCGTTCAACTGCAGTGAGGAGGATGAAGGAGAGAACATTAGGGCTGAGGAGCATTTGGCTGCAGAAACTATTATGACATTCTTCCTTAACTACATTAGGTAGAATCAAGAAGTTAAAAACCAAAAGCTAGCCAGAGAAGAAAAAAGATAATTTGGGATTTTTTTTTTCCCCCGTGATAGCGGCAGCATATTTTTTTTAATTAAACTAGGCAAAAAATAGAAGTATGAAGAGGATTTTTTGACAAACTGTATTTGTCTTCTTACATATATATATACATATATATAAACTTTATAGCTTTGTGTACATTTCTACTTCCTCTCAGATATAGGAACTGCTCACGTGGTTTGCATAGGAATTGGTAGTACACTACATTCTGGTATTTACTGATAATCATCAAAAATACAGTAAAATGCCACTTCACAATTTAATGGTGTTCTGTGTCAGTGACGTGTATCTAGTTAGGCCATGCACTGTCCAAAGTAAATGATAAAATATGCTGTGTTCGCTACTTTCTTCAATGGCCAAATTTAAAGAAGAAATAAACAAAATGAATCTCATATATAACAGGGGAAGTATTAAAAAAGTTTTTTTGAATACTATCTGTCTCATAATATCACCAGGGAAGCCAGAATTATTTACATTTCAAACTAATTAGCTAAATATTTCACCTGCTCATGCTACTAAGTGATAAATTGCTGAAAAAAAAAAATCTCAGATAATATACTTACAATGAAATCTGCAACAGGATATATAAAAAAAGGACTTTTAAAACAGAGAAATTAATGATTTTTATTGCAATGATTGTAAAGTTATACCCTTCAGAATTGCTTTGCACAATTTCAAAGTGTTTCAAGCCATAGGCTGTTTAAAATATATGAATTTCTGAAGGAAGCATTGGTTCTGAAATGAAAGCAGTTGCAAAAGTTATACACAATTTTAAAAGGAATCAGAGAGGAATAAGGAACCTACAAACAAATTATCCTTAATATGCAGAAAAAAAATCGTGATATGAAATCAAAGCAAATTAAGTGTGGCTGTAATGTTTCAATACTTGAATAAAAAAGTATTCATATTTTACCTATTGCAATGCATTGTTTATACATGCCTCATTCCAATTTCAAAATTCAAATGAGCCCTGAGAGTAATAGACTTACTCCTAGTTAAGAAAGAGATCCTTTGGAATGTTTCAGTAGAAAAGAAATGGTTATTCTCTACTTCTAGCCAAATTCAAATTTATATTTTCCCTTCATATCCTACAATTGCAAACTTTTGACCTTGCAAAGGAAGAAATATTTCTTGATTTCTTTCTGTGCAAATTGGTTTAAAGGGTTATGGCAGATCAGATGTCACATTTCATCTTACAAATACTAGGATTTCATTACTAGACAGAAACACATAATATATTTTGGGATACTTGGAAATGAAATTACTACTTAACTATTAAGTGTTATTAAATTGTTCCTAATTTTAATTACATACATTTTAATTCCCCTAAATTTTCCAGAATACACAAACATAAGCCAAATTTCCTCTAAGTTATTTTTACATGTTATCAGAGTTTCAAAAGCAGTTTGAGAACATGTTTTCTCTTCTGTTTTCTGTCTCTGACCGGCCAGTATTTTACATGGATGATACTAGTTTGCAAACTCAATACCTATGTTTTAAAGACAGACTCTGTAAGACTTGCATTGACCTGAACCTGAAACACGTGCACTGGGCTGAAAACAACTTTTATGGGCCTAAAAAAAAAGAAGTAGACAAGGAGTTATTCCATGCAAGGCCACCCTTCAGGGGAAGAAGTGTGGTGATGCAGGGTAGGTAGGGGCTTACCTTTCTACTCTTTCTAAATTTGGGGCCCCTAATGGCACCAATGAGGTTGTCAGGCCCTTCCATTCCAGCCCATTGGGAGCCCCATTTCAGCCTTCAGCTTGATGTCACCAGTCCCTGCTCTAAGTATGTAGCAGGACGCAGGTTTCCATATCCACCACAGTACTGCCCTGCCCACCTCCAAAGTGGGTACCTTGGAACAGCAAGGCCAAGTAAGGAAGCTGCTGATGGCACATTGTTTTCTTCTGGAACTCCTCTTCTGCTGGATCATCCATGCATGACTTTGCATAAGCTAAGCCTGTATGAACATCTAACTTGCCAAAAATCAGACACCTGAAGCCTAGAAACTGCCTATAGCTTCAAATGTTATTACCTTCAATGTATTTCCGCTGGAAAGTCCCAAACTACTCCTGTATATAATATTTACAATTCAATAACTATAATGTGAATTTTACCATGCAATTAAACTGTAAAATCAAAGAGCTGAAATACAGGACTTTTACAAATTGAAATAACTTCTGTAACCTGAATTTGCCTGCTTGTACATTGTCTGCAGAATGACATTTAAGACTTGACCACACATTTAAGAGACCTGCTACAATCAGTGCTTATAATTGAAGAGATTATGTATATTTATATAGATAGCAAAGAGAAAATGAGATAAAATTGTGTCTGATAATGTTTCTAATGCTGTTTCTTTGCCTTAGAGGAGCAACTTGAAGCCATATTTGCAGAATTTCTGGGTTCTTCCACTGCTGTTTAAACTAACTGAACCTGTGCTTTGCATGTGTACAGCTGTATTAAAATGCTGAGCGTGCTAAGAAGTCGATACTCTTCAACACTTGACAAGAAAAAGTAACACACTTTTTTCTTAATTTTGGTTTTCATCTCTATTTATAAATGCAACAAATGGAAAACTAGTGCCACCTAATCTCAGGGTCATTGTGAAAATGTATTTATACCTGTCTAGGAAGAGTTTTTATGATATGATATTAGTTTTAAAAAGACCACTACAAATTATTGATTTTGTATAGAATCATAGAACAATTCAGGTTGGAAAAGACCCTTGGGATCATCAAGTCCAACCCTTGACCCTACACTACAAGGTCACCCCTAAACCATATCACCCAACACCCCATCTAAAAGACACTTGAACACTTGGCGACTCAACCACCTCCCTAGGCAGTCTATTCCATGCAGGTATGACATGCAGGTTTGGATAATACATTGTAAACGAGGTTTGGTTAAAAAAAAGATCTTTAAAAAGCTGACAGAAAGAGATACAAACAAATATTATATAGGAAGTGAGATTCTGTGAGGAAAAATAATACAGCTACATTCAACTGACACATTGGAGGGAAAAATTAAAGTTATATTATGAACTTCCCATTTTTCAAGCTGTTTAAATCTCAAATTCAACCTGAATATTCTTACAGCATGGGACCAAGTAATTAAAATGTACGTATGTAACATGTAAATATGAAGAAGTAAACCATGCTTTTTAAAAATGGGCATTCAATTAAAATTATTATTTACTGAAATCTCTTTTCATAGTTTCTAAATCCACCCATCTGGCAATATTAAAAGAAAAAAAAAGTTGACTCTCCCTTACAAGGCACCAATCTGAATTTCAAAATCATAGGATTGCTTCATAATTGCTTGAAGTTTGAACATTATTTCAGTTACTGGCAATCAGCTGTTTAAAAATAGTGTTCTTTAATCACAGATCTATATTTTTTCTGGGCCATTTTCTCCTTAAAATTGACTTGACATTTAAAACATCAGCTTTTTCACAGTGTGCATCTCATCTGCAGTTATGCTGCAGCCCACTCATCCACTCTGTCCTTGCTATAGCAATAAAAAGAACATGTGCTTAAGGATGAAATGGATAACACTCCAGCACATACACACATAAAAGAAAAAGAAGGAAAGAACAAAAGAAAAAAGAGAAAACATGGAGGTTTAACAAACAGCTACAACTCCTTACAGACACCTATTACACTGTGTGTTGTGGTATATAGTATTTGTACATCATGACAAGAGGAAGTTATTATATAGTGGATACTCTTCCCTGCTTCAGTAATTACAGGGTCAACAGTAATCAAGCTCGCTCACATACAAAAATAATAACAGAGTGGAAGCATTTGCTTAATCTTATCTCGTATATTTCATTTGTGATATGGAATAGCATATTAGTAATAGAGCTTGTTCCTTTGTCATAACTGGATAAAACTTTAATTTAGGGAATGATAATAAAAGGTCTGGGCTTCCCTGCTTGGAAATTTTATTTGCAGAGTAACCATTGCTCTAAATAAATGCTTCGTGAATCATGGTATGTGTGTTTGACCAATCTGTTCATACAAAAATTTTATACTCATTCAATTTCTTGAGTTATTCCTAATTTACAAACGTGTACAGGGAGAACCTGAAAAAGTTAGCTTGCAGTATGTTCTATGCTCATGTGTCTACACAACTTGTGGTACCTGGCCAGCTAGAATAAAGTTCGCTTGAATTTTTCAGTTCTACTAAGCCACCAGTTGTATAGCCGAGATGCAAACATGATCTCCACTTTACTTGCTTGCTTCCATATTGGTTTGCAAATTTCATCACACAGGTCATGCTTTCATATAAACTGATATGGCAAAAACTGAAAATGCAATTCCAAGTGAATTTACTTACGTACAAGCCTTTTTATGAGAGTACTTCTGTTTAATTGATTCTGTGTTTTCCATTTACATTCACCTATACCAAGGAAGATTTAATATTTTCAGTTACTGTGCAATTTATAATATATCTGTCTTTTGTAAATGGTCATGTATTTGTAATATAATAATAATAATGCCAGCAATAATAATAATAATAATAATAATAATAATAAAAACCCAACACAGCACAATCATACTGAAGCTTTTACCTCACGGGAGATATTTTTCTCCTCCAATCAGTATATAGGAATTTTCAATAAAACTTTAGGAATTTAGGCTGAAATGTGTTTGGAATTCACCTACGTGTTCAAAACCTAAATGGTAGAAACCGATAGACAAAAAGAGGTATGTAGGAAATAATAAACTAGACTAAATTGAAAAGAAAACATACATCATTTTTGATTTCTATTAAAACATTTCAAAATCACATTTACCTTTATTAACCTCCTGAAGAAGACTCCCATTACGAAGTAAAATATTGACGAAAGAATATCTCTAAATAAAAATCTCTAAATAAGCGTGAGTTTTGTTGCTGTAAGAAGTTGCTTCCCTAATTCAGAAGTTGGTGGCACAGAGCCAAACTTCCTTCCTAGATGTTAATACTATACCATAAAATATCCCTAATGTAGTTTTCAACAGTTCTGTTTATCTCCCTGGGGATAAAAGAACCGGATGTTTTGAAGTGTCAGGTATAATACTGTGTTGCAGTGAGTTTTTTATTTATCTTCCATTCTATGTTTTTCTGAGGCGTATACAAAAGTAATCTTCAAAGAGCTATTTGTACTTTTTCAAATATTTTTTTTCTTGTATTTAAGCCTTGGTTTGAAGAACCATCCAGAAAAAAACATATGGTTTATGTCCTGGAATGTTATACTCAGACTGTACACATTTCATAGATATTTTATTTTTTTTCTTCATCTTTTAGAAGAAAAAAGAAGCCTGTCATTCTAAAACAGATTTTAAATAGTACTTTATGATATTTGAGAACAAATGAGTTTGGGCCATGTTTAACTATATCTTCCTTTCTATGTTGTGTAAATAAGAAATATCAAGGTTATTTCCTGTTTAATTGTCTGCAAAGATTTGTGGATACTGAGATGGCATAAAGCCAAGTCTTTCCCATTCTTAGTGTCTCCTCAGTCCAGCAGTAGAGGCAGAGCTACCACCAAATAATAAAGGGATTACAGTGTTCTGAATGCATACCACAAAACCTGATGATGCACACAGCGTTCAAGTGTCTTCAGTAACATATATGACTGGCATAATGTCCTTTTGGAACCCCAGTCATTAAAAGTAACAGATATGTTGCACACAGATAGGCAGTTATAACGTTACGTCTGTGAGAGGTTGCTCTTTGGCAAGAAAACCCTCTGGGAATCTTTAGCTCAAATTATCCCTGGTCAATTATTTCCCTTACTGAGAATGGCAAACTGGAAAACCAGACTTCTAAGCTGAAAAAAATCCACAAACCAAAACCAAACACAAAAACCATATACATGAAAAAGTCCTTCCTGCTAGACTTAAATAAAAAAAAAAAGTTCCTTAAAATTCACATTTCCTTGAGAGTCTTGAAGCTGATTTTCCATCAGAAAGTCATTAAAGTAAGAATTGCCCAAATATAAATGCTTTTTTACTGGAAAGTACAACTTTTAACTGCTTGTACAGCAGAGCCCTGCAAATCTCTTCAGCATATATTTAATTTGAAGAAACAGAACTACTGAAAGTAAGAACAATTCCACTCAGAAGTGCTCATAGATGTATCTAAGAACCCAGAAAGGGGCTTGTGGTGTGAAATCCTAGTCTTTGTCTAGATGTCAAGGTAAAAAATCAGTGCTTATCTGATTCAACAGTGACCTTATTTGAAACCTGATGTAGCATAATTGATATGAGCCATGAATAGGTAGAGATGTACTTACTTATAATCATGTACGTAAGTGCACATAACAGAGCTGGAATAGAAACAACTTGCTTGCTTGTGCTTACTTCTGTAAAATTGTTTTAGGGAAAACTAGGACAAAACAATCTGAGGAATTATTGTTGAAATGATAAAAGTAACAAAAGATGTGAAAATATTGTTTATTCAGTAACAACTATTAAGGACTATAACGTAGTTATTATAAGCTAGGATATAATAATATCTCTTCATATTTAACCTTATATATGTGCATTTTTAAAATCTAACTTCACTGTCTCTTAAGTGTGCACATATAGTGAACAATAGGGTTATTCAAGTGTTTTATTTTGCTATTTTATTAATGGTGCACTTAAAAAAATACCTTACTAGAAGACTCCATATCAAATATGAAGCTACAACCACATGAGGATAGAGGTATCTTTGAACTTTGTGAAACATTGGCACTCGCTGCGGAGGAAACTAAGTATCTTTACTGTGCTTTGTAATAATAAATTATTAAACTGTCTCTTTGCACCTCTTCCAGATATTGGTGGCAACAACTATCAAGCCTTTCTGTGTTAATGTTATTTTGTTTCATGAAAATGGCTTATTTTTCTGTTGAATTTCAAGCATTCTTATTTTATGCACTTTGCTACTTCCATAATTTTTGAAAATTCTTCCCTCATTTGCTATTTTAATCTATGCTATTCCCCAATGTGTCGTATTTCTCTCTAGGCCTGTGCTATGCTGTCCTCAGGCTGACATGAACAGCATTATGTACATTACTGAGGTTAGATACAAATTGAGACTAAAATCTTTGTGTAAACATGGCCTGTAACATCCCTCTTATGTGTATTCAAAATGTTCAGATATTGTAAACTGGGATAAACTTAATGCATTTTTAGTTGCTGTACAACAAGAAGTAGTGCATATTCTCATATCAGAAGGTAGAGGCTATACTTATATAGAGTGACAAGAAAAAGTATGCGAATCTTTTGGAATTTCATGATGTTCTGCATTAATTTGTCATAAAACATGATCTAACCTCCATCTAAGTCAAGAGTATTGACAAATATAATTTACATAAAATAATAACACAAAACCAATTCTGATCCTCCATGTCTTTACTGAACACACTCATTCAACATTTAAAGTGCTAGTGGAAAAAGTAAGTGAACCCTTGAGCTGACCTCCAAAAAGCTAATTAGAGTCAAGTGTTAGCATACCTGGAGTCTTGTTAAGAAAATGAGTTTGGATGTGTGGACTCGAGCTACGTTGGCCGAGTTTGCTCTGCACAAGATTTATGCATATGTGAGCCATGTCTTGCCAAAAAGAATTTTCAGAGGATCTACGATCAAGAGTTGTTGATTTACATAAAGCCGGAAAGGGTTACAAACTGATTTCAAAGACCTTAGAAATTCACCATTCTATAGTTAGGCAAACGATTCTCAAATGCAGGCACATTGAACGGGCAAGGTGTTTATGGCAGGACACCATGAAGGAAGCTGCTATTTACTACAAAGCACGTTGCTGCACACCTGAAGTTCATGAAAAAACACATTGGCATTCCACAGTGATATTGCCAAAATGTTTTGTAGTCCGATGAGACAAAGACTGAACTCTTTGGAAAGAACATGCAGCACTACATCTGGTGTAAAAAGGGCACTGCATATCGTCATGAAAACATCATCCCAATCGTAAATTATGGTGGAGGAAACATCATGATTTGGGCCTTCTTTGCTGCATCAGGGCCTGGCCAGCTTGCGAGTCATTGAAAGGAAGATGAATTCCCAAGTGTATCAAAAAATTCTTCAGGATAATGTGAAAATCTCTGTGTGTCAGCTGAAACTCTGTAAATGTTGGGTGATACAACAGGACGATGACCCAAAACACCAGAGCAAGTCCATAACAGAATGGCTTCAGAAAAAAAAATCTGCTTTTTGCAGTGGCCGAGTCAGAGCCCAGCCCTCAGCCCAACAGAGATGCAATGGGATGACTTAAAGAGAGCCATACACATGGGATGTCCAAAGAGTACGACAGAGCTAAAGCAGTTCTGTCCAGAAGAATGGGCTAAAATTCCTCCTGAATGATATGCAGCTGTGATCCACAGCTACAGGAAGCGACTGGTTGAGGTTATTTCTGCCAAGGGGGGGTCAACCAGTTATTGATTTCAAGAGTTCACCATGAAATTCTGAAAGGTTCACATATTTTTCTTGCAACTGTATATTTTCGTCTGACATTGGCATTCAACAGGCATTGAAGTTCCTTCTGTGAAGTAACACGGGTCCAGATGCACAGACATTTAGAAACCAAACCCAAGCTGGTGCTTAGATGCAGTGATGGAGATCACAACAGTGCCTGTTACAGAAAAAGGATTGAGAATCACGTGTTTCCAACACACAAAGCCAACATCTGGTTTTAACTAAGAGGCAGTGTTGAATCATTTGCTTCTGTGCTTTCTGTCAAATGTAATAGTTCACAAATCCATGTGGACTAAAAGATCCAAACACATTTCACAGCGAAACATCGAAACATACAATTAAATCACTGAAGGGAGGGGCATGGCAGGGAGTCCTAAGAGGAAGCTGAGAAGGAACAGGAGCTGGGAGTGAGGATGGCAGTAAGGCAACTGGAGCAGCGGCTTCACCTGCCAGCTGTTGGGATGTTGAACCAGGAAAATCAAGGTCAGAATTAGGTCTGGAAACAGGTATCAGGGCCAGACTCAGGACAGTGATTATCCAGCAAGTTTACTGTGATGAGTCAAAGCCACGTCAGAAATTCATGCCTCAGTCTGGGTCAGGGAGGTAGAAGAGCAGGTACAGATGTAGCTGTCACAGCTGTAGTGTAGCTCAGGTGGGGATGAAGCCAGAAAGCCTGTGTCTGAAAGCATCTCCTAAGGAAAAGGAATCGAAGATCCTCTATTCTAGCTCACTTGCTAACAAGTGTCATCAGTAAAAGAACTAATATTGGCATCAGCCAACTGTGTCCTTAATTTACCTTAACTACACTCATGGAATAGGAGATGCACTCAGGACTGTCAGAAAGAGTTTTAACCCCTGTTGATTCCACAGTTTGTTTAGTAAATCACAGGAGGTCATATCAAGTCTAGAGAGTGTCTTTTGTACATCTGAAGAAGACCAATACTTATTTTAATTAAGAAGTACAGCCAGAGAGGCTCCTGGATGAAAGTGAATAAAATGAACTTTGAGTTAAGACATTAAATCTGCCTGAACTCCCCAGAAGAACTGAAAGGAGAACAGGTTAAATGAGCAAGCAAGCTTGTCCAAGCCCTCTGAGGGCTAAGTCCTGAAATGTGTTCTGTGAAAGGACATTCTTTCTCATGGATGGGTGCTTTTATCACAGTCTCCAAATAGAAAAGCAGCACAAGGAACAAAACCGAAATTGCGACTGCCATCTTGTAAGAAGCAGGCGGCAAATCAACTGAATTAAGAGAGAGAAAGGGAGAGAGGTAGTTTTATCAGGTGATCTTGATATAGTCAGATTAAAGGTGATTTTTCCTCTTCATTCATCTGTGTCTTTATAAGATTTGTTACTCTTATCATCTAGCCTAGCTTGTATGGCCTTGTATGGCTTGTTTTGCCTTAACTTGGATGTCATTTAATGTCATTTAATCACCTTGAGGATGTGAGGAATAACGCGGGGCACAACAGCAACTAAATGAGTACTCAAGGAGCCACAATACACTTTTCACTGTACCTAAGGCTAGGAGCTATCATCAATGTTAATTGCATGCACCAGAAAATTGCCTTCACAGGGATGAAAAAAGTTATAATTTTTTTATCAGTTTTTTTAGTTGCTCATGAAGAGTGCAAAGCACTTTTTGTTTTATTTCTGCTTAAAAGTAGAAATAGAATTATTTTATTTTCAGTAATAATTTCATTACAGTAGGGCATGTGCCTTCCTTTCACTGGATTTTTCATCGTGCCTTGGTATTCATTCACATTGTGAAAATTCCAGAGAGATATAAAGTGCACGTTCTCCTACACTTTCTGAAGACCTAGGGAGATCTGTTCCCTCTTAAAAGCAGCTGCAACTACTTTATCTCAACAAAAGTAATGCAGTTACAATATTTCAGTGGAATGCATGACTGCATAAGGCAAGAGGGGACTGAAGTTCTTAAACTCCCATTTTCAATCCTTTAGAACATATGGATTATGTGATCTCAGTCTAAATATATTTTAACTCCATTCAAAACAATTAGGAAAGCATTGCCTGCAAAATTAATTTGTATTTATGTAATAAGAATAAATAATATTTGATCTTCATGGTAAACCCTTCAATTTATTTTTTCCCCAGAAAATTACCTTATGAGAAACACGAGCAATTCAAAGCATTAACTATTTTTTGAATATATGAAATCCTATTCAGAGCCCAACCTACAATAATTCAGTAATGGCATCTTTTTTTTTTCAAGATTTCACCTTGTTTGTGACATACAGTTGTCCAGTTAGAAAACTGAAACAGTACAATTTGACTTCTATACTCAATTACAAGTACACAAACTAAACTATTCACAACTTGTTTGTGGAGTTTCTGACAATGCAAACAAAGAAAAAGGACTAAATATATATACTAGGCCCTAAAAAAAAATTGCAGTGTGTCCCTGGACATGCTACAAGTACTGTGTAAAACTTTTACTTGGACTTCTTCAATTTCACAGATCACAGAATGTCAGGGGTTGGAAGGGACCTCAAAAGATCATCTAGTCCAACCCCCCTGCCAGAGCAGGATCACCTACAGTAGGTCACACAGGAACGTGTCCAGGCGGGTTTTGAATGTCTCCAGGGAAGGAGACTCCACAACCTCCCTGGGCAGCCTGTTCCAGTGCTCTGTCACCCTCATAAGGAAAAACTTTTTCTAATATTTTTGCAGAACCTCCTATGTTCCAGCTTGTATCCATTGCCCCTTGTCCTGTCATTGGACACCACTGAAAAGACCATGGCTCCGTCCTCTTGACACTCACCCTTGACGTATTTATAAACATTAATGAGGTCACCCCTCAGCCTCCTCTTCTCCCAGCTAAAGAGACCCAGCTCCTTCAGCCTTTCCTCATAAGCCATCTTTGTGGCTTGTGCTGGGCTTTCTCAAGCAGTTCCCTGTCTCTCTTGAGCTGAGGGGCCAAGAACTGGACACAATATATAATAATATAAGCATAAAAGAATCCAAAATTACAAGTTTATGGCTTATACAAGGTTGAATTTCAATGGTGAGGAAGAACAAGTTTGTTCCAGGGCAAAAATAATATACTGAGATATATCCTTCTATTGTGTTAGCTGGTACATGGAGAAATGTAGCTAACGCTACACTCCTTGGCATCAGTGCCTCTTGAAGGCTGAAGCAGAGGCGCTGAGGCATTGTGGCACACAGCCACATACTTGGCTCTTAGTCTTATATGTGATTAATTACACTTGCTAATGCATTCTACGGAGTACTATTTTCAAACAGTTTATATTGTGAATTAAAACCTTCATTTCATTAACATTTGTGTTGTCCAGCAAAGCCGGTTCCTGGAAATATATTAGTAATTTGAATTTTTAAGCCACCTTGACAAGTATATTTCCTCCTATTAGTTAAATTCTAACTATTTGCCTTGACTAGACATCATTTATGTGTGTGCCTAGACATTTAAATTATTAGGTTTGTCCATCATTTTAAATGAAGAAGTAGTTTAAAGCAAGAAAATAACAATAACAATGGTTCAATGACTTTTTAGATGAATAAAAAATAGTGGTAACATTAATGAAAATTTAAATTGAGAATCACAATTCTGAACACATCCAAATAACACAAAGTCTCAAGCACATTCTAAGAGGTTATTTTAAATCTGGAAGATGATAAACAAGTGGATAGCTTCTATTTAAACATTCAAAACTGTCAACAAGATAACATAATGTTCTGTATCTCATTTTCTATCTCAAAAACATCTAAATGAAAGTAAACAGACAAACAATTGCCAAAAAAGGAGAGAAAATGTCTGGAACTATACTGCTTTTTACTACCAGTGATGCCACTGGAAAACAGCAGAACTGTCAGAATGTGCATGATTTAGGAAGAATGTACACAGACAGTTACGTGTACATGAGGTTATACTCAACTCAGTCTCTCTCATAATTCTGTTCCAAGAGAGTGAGACATATTCTGATCTCAGGGGCATTATTAGGTATCCAGAGTAACTCTGCTTCACTCAGCACTTCTATGCCCAGTTTACACTGGTATTACTGTAAATCTTAGAGTGTGATTCTTACTTTACATGAAGTGTCAAACATAAAATTTGTAAAACCAAATTGCAAAGCTATGAAGAAAGCCAAGTTGAGCTTGGAAATTCTGTTAAATGAACTCAGTAATCAAGCTGTGACACATATTTAACATATGTTGAATTCATCTTTCCTGAATTTTCTTTCCCCATTCTTAGAGACAATTTTTCCATCAGCTCTGGTGCAGTTGATTTATTATAGATTTATACAGGTATATGCATAATCATAGAATTATAGAATCATAGAATAGCATAGGCTGTAAGGGATCTTAGAGATCATCTAGTCCAACCTCCCTGTCATGGGCAGGGACATCTCTCAACTAGATCATGATACTCAAGGCTCCATCCAACTTGGCCTTGAACACTTCCAGGGAGGGGGCAGCCACAACATCTCTGGGCAATTTGTTCCAAAGTCTTGCCTCCCTCGTACTGAAGAATTTCTTCCTAAGGTCCAATCTAAATCTATTCTCCTTCAACTTAAACCCATTTGGTGAGGTTTTTCCATGCTATATTTACAATTTTAATAGAAACATATTGTCATATATATGCCAGGAGGAAGTCTAAGAGTAATGTGACATATTATGATGGGATGTATTCACTCATATACCTTGAGCCCTGTGAGGGCATTAATTTGAGCTCTTCAATCACAAATGCCTCTAGGCCTAATTTTACCTCTGTACTCAATACTAATGCAGTGATTCATAAATATTTAAATTTTTGATTTGGAGAAATTATCTTTTGATATCCTCATACAACTCAAAGAATTTGGAAGCATAGGAAAACCTCTTTCTCCTGATGACTTGATCTCTATACCTAATTCTAGTCTAGTCCAACAGTGACCCTATGTATAGCCTCTCAAAATAAAGCTCTGCTTTGTGACTTGAATATCCAGATTAGACTTTTGGGTTTTGCAGAACACAGCAGTAAATTGAAGTATTTATTCCGAAACTGCATGCTGTTTGCAACCTTTAATTTACGCTTAATAATAACCTACTGTCATAGCTGCACTCCAAAACATAACCCACAATAGAACCTTTGCAATGTCACATAGCAGTCCATAATTTAGCCTTTTCTAATTTTGCAATAAACTTTTTTTCTCCCAAGACTGAATTTAATTGTACCCACAATACTAACTATAACCTCAGGGACTCACTCAGTACTCACAGTCCCTGTGAAGGCAGTTTTGTGATCTGGCCACTCTCTAGTGATGAACTGAGATTTTCATGCAGTTGTGTGTATGTCTGTTCTTAAAACCAGTTTTGTCTCCCTTCGTGAGTCAATCACTGAAAAACACCTGGTCAGGAAATGACATTAAACAGTTTCCAGTCAGAACCTGTCAGCATATCCCATTTCAGCTTCAGAGGTTTAGTAGGATGCAGACTGAGTCTGCTGACTAAACTGTAATTTTAAATGCAAACCTTGCTCTAGCCTCAATACCTACTTTGTGATTCATCCTGATCTAATAGTAATATTAACATGTCAACCTAAAGACTCTCTATATTGGCCTGTCAAAACCGTAGAAGAAACCAAATTATTTGGCTTCTTATGTCAATGCTGTGGTACTAGCAGTTCTGAGGGCCACAAGTTTCTAGTTGTGCTTGAGATCAATATTAGAGCTGGTGTTTGAATTTGGACTTGAAGAGCCCTGTTTATTGCTAGCTCAGAGTTCGACTTAAACTCTGGAAACTGTGCTGGCAAATCAAATCAATTAGGGCCTTCCCTTTTGCTCCCAGTTCTCCAGACTCTAGCTATATATTGAATTGGGAATAATTTTTCACCTTTACAGGTTCTCCCTCAGCTGCCCTTTGTGACAAACACCGCTGGTGCTGCTGAATACAGTTGCAATGGCACATCCTCCCACACCGTCTTTGAGCTCTAGTGAGTGGCGTGGCAGCTGATGAAGTAATGTCTTCCCTGCCACTTGGATATGCAAGAGTTCAACATAATTGCAGCTGACATGCTACTGCAGCTGTTTTAGGAGTCTGTAAACCCTTGCTGTTTTGAAACAACAGATCCTTGACACCAAATTGAAGTTTACTAGTAGGGCACTGTCATTAACTTCAGCATCTCCGTTTCTGAGAATCCAGTAGTTTGCCTCACAGATTCTTGATAGTTTTCATCTGCAGCTGTGAGATACGAATTTAAACTTGAACTTTAAATTTTGAATATTGTCTTTTTGCTCCAAAACTGGAAAGGGAAATAACTGAAAACTGTAATGGAACATGAGGAAAATTCTGAGCTAATTTTCATCTCTAGTTCCTTTTGTACAAATACGTAACATTTGAAGGACATGAGGATACCTTATAGAAATTTCCTATTTGCTATTTTAAAACAAAAAAAATACTACAATATTCATTTTGAAAGTAACAGTTTTTAAAATATAAGAATAATGTTGTGTATTTTGTGGAAAACTGTACTCACTTCCTTAGTTTTTCTACATTGTATTTCACAAAGAATGGACAGACAGGCCATCAGCTCTATCTGGCACACAGCAATTTTAGTAATGAAAGTGACTTCAGGAAAAAAAACATATTTAACTCTTTTATGATAGACTAGGAAATTAGTAGCTCACATAGATTCCACCACTCCTGCCTTTCTTACTACCAAGAGATTTTGGGCTGACTTACTAAAGACTTTTTAATTGCTTTTTGTGGGTTTTTAAAACACATGTAATTAACAAAAATCAAGCTCAGAGGAATGCTTGAGGTCATGGTTTGACAATCATTGCCAAGTCCATAGTATTTGCTCAATAGTTTATGAAAGGAAGCTGCCCTTTTTGGATGAAATGTAGTGTGTACAATAGAAAACTATCTGAATATTGACATAAAGGAATCAAGGTTTGTGGAAAGATATAATAGGTTTTATTAAACCAGCAAATACACTTGAAAAAACAGACAAGCCTGGATTTACTGTCTCTTCATTGAGACTTCAAAGAAGATAAAAGATATTGAGCAAAATTGCTGCAATGATGTTATTCCCCTAATTTAAAGAAAGAAAATGCCTTAATTTATGTCTCGATTTGATTGACTTTAGTTTCTAGCCCTTACTTTCATTGGCTAAACAAAATAGCCAGCTACTCTCAGAAATGCTCTTTGTCAATACTTACAGACTCAAACGAAGTCAATCCTTTTGAAAATCTACAAAAATGATACAGAGGATTATTTTTTTACTGACATACTGTTACAGGAAGTTTACTAATACTAAACTTCACTTTCTGGGATTGTGTTTAGTGCATAATTTCAAAGTTTTTTCCTATAAGCACACAAACACAAAAATTGCTTATATTCCTGAGCACAATTCTCCTGCAGATTGTGTATTTTGAGGAAGACAACAGAGGATTTTTAAATCCTCTCCTGAATAGTTACCTGTGGTCAGTCTCAGAGAGCCTCTGTGATAGAATAACAACACTTGGCAAGACAGATATTTAGAAAAAACACTGAGGAATAAGCCACCAACAAACTGTTTTGTGGCTGACCTTATAGAAAGGAAGTTCAACACTGACTTCAGTGGGGCTAATATTTAGTTTCAAGATAAGAATAAGTAAAATTGAAATGAAAATTCTGAGTGGCATTTCAAAAAATCTGTTTGACAACCTGTGTCTTGTTTATTTTCTCTGATGAAAAAGAACATTATTGTGTAACAGTGAACAATTTCTAAATGTCAATGATTTTTTCTTCTTTGGGAACACAGTCAATGTCAAACTAGGTTTTAAAAAAATCCATTGAATCAAACAGTGTCAGAAATATTTTGGGTGGGACTAGCTTAGAACTCAGAAGCTGAATTTCCTGTTGTATCAGGCAGAATACATAGAAATAAGCAGAACCATACTTAGAAACAAGGAAAACACTTGCAATCTGTAGCCCTGCAAGTGAAAGAACTTAGGAAAAGGAACAAGACCAGGCAGCTGAAAGCAGGCCTTGAGACTAATACTAAAGGTGAAATAAAACTGCTGTAGGAGTCACGGTAAATAATTCTGATATTCTTTGGTACCATGTCCTTTCCGAATCAAATCTTTTTCAGCTTCTACATTACCTTCACTGGGCACTGGACCTGTCTGCATAAGTAAAAGTCTCAGAATACTACTCTAGGTACACTTTGTTATTTCGCTTTTCTGGCATATCTCACTAAGACTGCTTTTTTAAATTCTGCTTTTCAAATGGATTTTAAAAAGAATAATAAAAAGGATGATTTTACTTCAAAAGAGGACTGACCCTTAACAGAAAATTCAGATGGAATAGTTACTGGAGTCAATGTTAAAACAGCTGTTATTTTGAAAAACAAATGTACAAATAAACAACCTCTATAGGTTTCCTCTGTAGGGAAGATTTTACTCTGAAGTGCAATGCTTATCATTACCAAATCTGATGAGAAAGTAGAAAAGGAGGCTTAGGGAAAAAAAAACAAAACCAAAAAAGTAAATCACAAATCAGTCTCTTTTGCAATTCTTAGACACATATCTAGTTAATTCGGTTAAAAATCATAGGGATGTTAATGTTTTTAGTATGAGTAACTGACCCAAAACCAAAAATTGGACACAAGTCAAGATGCAAATCAATAAACTTCACAAGCAAAAACTAAAAAGGATTAATGAGGGGGAGATCTGTTTTAAGAATATTACCTGCATTTAAAACTTCCCCAAACAATTATTGCTACGAATTAAAAATCAGTGCATCAACAGTGTCTATTTGCTTCAAACTTAATTTGTACTGAAGATTGGTAAATTTGTAATAAAGATTGCCATATATATTATACTTACATTTTTCATATTTTTAATTATTTATGTTTGTACGGTTTAAAACAGTGTTTGTGAAAGTAGTTGCTGAAGTTCCAGTCTCATTAACAATGGTATGTTAGTAATTACAAGGTTGGTCATGGTTAATTACTACCCTACCATGGAGGGCTTCTGAAGAGCATCTATCCCATCACTGCTATTCAGTGACCTAAATCAACCTTATTCCAAAGTCTGCTGTGATGGTGTTTCAGGTTTTCTCTATCTAAGCAATTAGAACTGAAAGAAAAGACACATGTGCAAAGCTGCATGTGTACAGACACAGCAGAAGTGCTCTTGCAGTACTTACGTAGTGTGAAGGACCCGTAGTGAGCTGGCAAGAATTGTGCATAGCTGTGCTGAGCAGAAAAGCTCTTCAGGGAAAAAAAAAAAACAAAAACGTAGGACTGGGTGAAAAAGTGAAACTAGTAGGCATGACATGTTAATGAACTGTGTCAGAGCCATCTGAGGTTTAGGGAAGTTAATTGCTACTTGAGAGTAAAATCACGATTTTTTTTTTTTCTGTTCAGGATGCTGTTCTTTGGAGCTGTCAGAGAACACTTAGGAAAGTAAAGAAACTAACAAAGTGTTGAACCAACTTTTTAGCATCCCACAGATGAGCTTTTTCAACCCAACAATTTACTGAGTATAACCCCTGCTTTTATCCTTAAACAAGCAAAATATCAGACTAATTTCTAAAAGGAATTTAGAACCTTTAACCTTTAACCTTAACAATAACCTAATTGTTACATTGCTTCACTGCTAGTCATTTAGTTCTTGCCCCATAAGGAACCAGACTGCCCCTTTTGTCATTTACCATTCAAAGAAGCAAGGTGGAAGAAAATTCTGAGATTCCCTTGACTTTAAAGGTCAAGGAGAACCTGTGTTCATTTGTTTGTTTGTTTTAATTGCCCAGCCAAGCGACTTGCAAAAGTTAAAGCTTCTGAAAGTCTGTGCCTCTGTTGCATGGCATCTTTTGATGCTCATGGCTAATTTTACATTTCTTCTTCACTCGTTTTCTCTGTCCTCTGTTCCTTTTCTGCCTTTAGAGTCAAAGTAAAGGAAGTATTTCACCCGATTAGAGTATCAACTGAACACAGGTACTGTAAGCTAATATTACCAATGAAAGAAACTGTGAATGACAAAGGAATGACAGTAGTCTCCAGGACAGGTGAAAATGTTACACTTTTTTTTAACTGTACCCCTATCAATAATTATCATTTTTACCTTCAATGGCTTTCTGATCAGGTTACATTTGTAGCAATTACAGGGGACTGTATTATTGACAACTATTTTTATTCCCTTCTGTCTCACTTTCTATCTCTGTATATGTGCACATACACACACATATATACAGCATTCAATGTCTAATTCCATTTCCTTCTATGAAGTACATGAAAACGGGTATAATCATAACAGATTTGACAGACTACTTGGAAACCTCTCATAGAATTCAGCAGCGCTGCAGGAACAGAAAGCTCTTTTGCAGTCTGTCCTGTCTCTGTACCTACAATGGAAGGTGGGCAATACAGGTCCAGCATTCACAGCCCTTACAAGACAGTACAATGGAAGTGAAGAATCATGTGAGAGCAGATTTGTTACTCATTTGTGAAGAACAAACCCTCCATCATTCTTTTTCTTGCCTACCTATATCTTTGTTATGTGCAACACTACTCAGTCAAAAAAAAAGCCTCTATTGACAAGTTGATGATAGCGTAAGAGGAAAATTTTTCCCATTGTTTCCTACAAGGCAGACTCACAGAATTTTACATGGTGAATAATAGCAAACATATCCAAAGTATATACATATATATAGAGAGGTATGCATGGGGAAAACATAAATAAGAAAAAACAAATCAAAACTCTATCTCACTGATTAAAACACAGCTACAAAATGTAGATTCTTTAGAGGAGAAAAAAAAGTCTGTCCTTTTCATGAATGACTTACAAAAATTTCCATTTGAGAACATGAATAGCAGTGAACAGTTGAGCATATACGTATACACAGTGCACTAGACAAGGAATGTGTAAGTTTAAAGAGGATTATACTTGACATTGTGAGGTCTGCATCTCTATGTCTGGAAAGGCTATAGAGTTCGCAGGAAGGACTTTCTTGTTCCTGTGTATATTGGCTGATACATTCCAGCAGTGGCAGTAAGGAGAAGGCGTTTGGGAGAGATCTACTGTTTAATCCTGTAGGCTTTAGAAGGCTCTTTTTTTTTTGCAATGATAAAGACTGATTATTGAAACCCTTATAATTCTACAGCTAGAACTTTTTGGACACTTTTTAATGAACTAATGAACTTAAAATTTGAAAGTCTTGTACAAGGCAGAAAGGATTACTTGCCTTTGCTGCTGACTTTTAGCTGGGTAACATTCCCTTACTCTGGCATTTCTAGGGGAAAAATGTAGAAAAAAAAGGTGATTTGTGATGATTTTAGTAGTAGAAAGAAAAATAATGCAGCAAAATTGAGGAGGGAGATGTATTTTTTTGTTTGACCTGCAAAATTTTACACTTAAGAACGAAAGGTAAATTTGAGTCAACAAAAGGACTTAGGAATTGTAATGATGTACATCAATATGCTAGCTGCTATCAGATTTCTTCAAGGTCTACACCTCATAATCTTGACCATTTTTCCTGAACAAGGCTAAAGGAAATCAGATATTTCAGAATATATTCCAAAGCAACAACTAGAAGGGTAACAGAACCAATGAACTAACAAAAAAGAAACACAGAGGAAAAAAAAGAATTACCATTTTTTCAGTGCCCATCTTTTAGCTAGGATAGGTAGCTCTGTTTCCTTGATTTTTGGTAGAGCAAGTTTAACTTACAGGAGAAAAGGAGGTCTTAATTTGATCTCTTTCATTTAATTGAGAAGTAGCGAGAGTAGCCAGTCATAAGGCAGCTCCTGCTTTAATAAAAGGATACATGTCTCCTAATCTCTCACGGAGAACCACTAAAATTGATTAGAATTTTTTGGTTTTTGAGGGTGTGAGTGAGCCTTTATATCTCTCTTATTAATATCATCCCAGCTTGCAGAATAATCATAGCAACCTGTCTGTATCATGTTATGATTTAGACGCTCACCCAAGGAGAGAAAGGTAATGCTCCTAAAGCATTTCCCATATTCCACATCGGAATATCAGTGCCAATATTCTTTAATCTCCATGAGGTCAGTTTATGATGTGGAAGTCATCCTGGCAGTGAAATCAGATCACACTGAGATTTTAGATCTGAGTAGGTGGATGAATACTGCGATTAAGGACAGTGCTAAGGCAGTTATAGCACTGGTTAGCATCAGGGAATAGCTTTTGGCATCACCAGAAGAGGAAATACAGCTGCTGAAAGATTCGGTTTTCTAAAGTTGCCATTTAGGACCGGTGAGAATTTTAGATTCCTAATTCTCCATTTAGTAAGGTGTATTTGTAAATTTGATTCTTTTGGTATGACAGTGTTTTAGATAGAAGAGGAATGATAGTTGTCCCCATTCACCACTTTTTTTTTTTTTCTTCACTGCAGAGATGTTGCAGAGCACGCAAGCTGAATGCCCTTCAGATGAAACTCAACTGGACATCCAAAGAGAGCACCCAGTAAGCCCGCAAATGCTATTAAACATTCAAATAAGAGACAATGCGGAATAAACCCTGTGAAACAAATTTTGTGTAGGTGTCAGGTCCTCAGCTCCAACTGTGTTTGTCCTTGAAACTTGCTTCTACTGTAGCACACCAGTTGCTGATATGGTCAGAATGTTTCCAATTACCAGATTAGATTCTTTGTATCATCCATGACACTTCCACTAATTTTCCTTAAATGTCTGAAAGATTAGTCTCCTTTTTCAATAAAAGTAAACAGCAATAAATACATGCTTTATTTTTTTTCCATGGATTTTGCCAAATATCATGTGTTTCTAAATTTGGCATAAATTTTATCCACTCACTCTGAACTACATATTGGTAGCATGTGGTATGAGGTAAAGAACAACTACGAAAGGAATGGGCTGCAAAGCAGCTGAACTATAATGATTTGATTTGCTGAAGAAATATAAGAGAGATTTTTTTACATTAGTCAATATAGAAAGAACAGTAAAAAAATGACATATAAATGTAGGTAGCTTTATTCATAGATGTGTCACCAGTGGAGCTGTAATAATTCTGTACTGGAAATTATCTCTTTAGCACTGATTTAAGGTGCACTGTAACTGTTTAGTAAGTCAGAAATTAAACAAATGTGGTCTTTCCAAGGTTACTCATGAGATAACATATATGAAACTAATCTTTGCTGACTGCAGTAATATTTTTTTAACAGTTTCAAGATACCACTAATTGTAAGGATACACTATCATTATGCCTTCAGCAGCCAGCTACATGGGGGTTTTTTGCAGTAAATATCTGATCTCATTCATATAGAAAAAATTAATAAAGCACAATTTTAATAAAATTTTAGAGCTACATATGCAATTCCTATTAATTGTGGTGGAGTTTCACATGGCTTTCCTGCTCACCTTACTGAAACATTCATCTTCCAGGAGGATAAGTGAGGATAAAAATACAGTTAGAAGAGATAAAGTGGGAGGACAAATACCTGCTTTCTTTCTGAAAGTTTCCTACTGCCCTAGGTAGTGTCTGTGTTGGCTCTGGCACAGGGTGCACCGATGAATGTAATGCTGGCCGCAGCTGGGCGCTCCAGGACCGACAGAACAATGTGGTGTAGCACTTCGTCTGTTCTGATAAGAGTACAATATATTCAACTGAAGAAAACAGGATCTGTAAGTTCCTAGTGACCCTCTGCTGTTAGTGACTACCTCAGAAGACCAGACATGAGCAGTCTCTCTGCTCTTTTTTATTGCAGTCCTGAAATCCTGCAAACCCTTGCACATGTATGTACCAATGTCTCTTTGTCATCTGCATCTTTGACAGAGCACAATACATCAAAACACTGAAGAATTTGATTAGTAATGTTATTTTTAGGTCAATCATGTAACTGTTAAACCATTTAAAAAACTTCTCGTCAAATTGCTGTGTTCTCTTAGACAATCTGATATTGTTTCTCCAGTCGTAAAACTGGAGTGTCTAGTAATATAAAGGCTCTTATCTATTCCTTGGCAGGAGATTAGCTGGAAAAAGGTCAGCCAATATGAAAGAGCAGTGAGGCTATTTTCTTTTTTTTGACTACACCTTTAAGAGAGAAGTGAGCCCCACTGGAAGGGGCAGTCTCCATGGGTTAAAAGCAGCTGGTGATACAAAAAAGCCACACACTAGCTGTTTCTCCCTATGCACTTTATATTTTACTTACTTTGTTTTTCCCTTTAATCTCCAAGAAAAGCGATCTAGCCTGAAAGATAGCTGCTGTTCGTGTGGGAGAAATCAGAACTGAGCTCATTTAGAGAGTGACATCATCCTCTGAAACTTGACAGTATGACAGGGCAGGTGGGCACCCACTGTGTTTACACAACAAGAACCTAGAAGAGGAGACTCTTCATTTTCTTTGAGTATGTTTCCCTTAGCGGCGCTGCAGAAAAACAGGATTTTTAAAATTTCTTTTTAAAGATTGCTTAGACTGGGATCTGGTTACAGGTTTTACGAAGGCAGCTATATCAAAATCTAACTTCAGTGATCTGTAGATTTAAAACATATGCCATGAAAGCCTTATCTCTAGCATGAAAAACATCCAGTTAGTATATTAATTAAAATGGCCATAAGCTTCAAAGGAAATAGTTAGCCTATTCATGTTTATACACTGTTTCAGCCCTAAATAAACATAGTTTAGAGATGTACCAGGAACAGTTCAACAATGAAAAGCAATTCCCCATGGCTGCATACATTCACTTTAAAGATTTCTAATTTGCGAAATATTTGCCTACAATTTTCTGTCCAATTTCATTACGTATAGTTGGGCTTTTAATTTGCATTCTTTTTTTCATCATAGGTTACTCACACCAAATGTTACTTTTGATTATTTTCCTTTGTATAGCTGTCTGAAATACAGTACTTGGTATGGAAAAGATTTCAGTTATTCAAATAGTTATTGTAAAGGTTAGTAGAATCTGGAAGAAAGCCACATCTTTTGTACTATAGCTGACACACTACATTGATCTAGGAGGAAATCTGTCTATTGCTGAGACAGATGGGGGAGCTCTGGGACTCAGTTTAATACGATTACAGCTACTGCAGATGCTGGTACCGTACACTGACAATAGCTGCAGTCTGAAAAGCAGAGTTTACATGCCTGAAATAAATTGTTTTGATTAGAACCTTTAGGAAAGAAAGTCATAAGGTACACTTTTATTGACTACTTGCCAAACAACACAGACCTGTGCTCTATAAGCTTGTTTTGCTCTTGTAAGTCAAGCACCAACTAGGCTCTTATTTTCTAAGGTTAGGGACTTACAGCATAATGCATTATCATTTACTCTGAATTATTACACAGACAGTACAATGGGAAACAGAATGCACATTCAGTTCTAAGTGTAGTTGACCTTAGGAAAAATATTTTTTAAGAAGACTATGCCTTTGTCTATATTCCATGGGAATACAAGAATTTTGCTATTGACAAAAATGTTTTTGAAACAAAAAGGCAGATGTAAAACAAATAGGTGGTAGTCATAAAGGAAAGAAGAATATTCACGCTCTAATTACTAGGAAAAGTTCACTGTTTTATCACAGAATCTGTTTTTTTAGGTGTTATTTCAGGTTTTAATCTTACTGAGAGTCAGAGACCACTCTGTGGTATAATGTTATTATGATCACCTAAATAGAATCGGAACAATTGCTGTGCAAGATCTATATAATATATTATCACTAAAGGCATTGTTTGTTGCATTGTCATTTTGGAAATTAGTGTGTGCAGGTACCAGTGTGTCCATTTATCATTGTCTGTTCTGGTCTAATGCTTTTAAATATTCAGTCTGATAGCTAAAACAGAGCACATAAAATTTTGCATTGTGTTATACCACTCTAATGATAGAGTTCTGCCTTGTTTATCGCCTCTTTGCATTTTTAAATCAGCATCTTCCTCTGAAGATGACTTTTATTTTAGATTTCTTTTTATTTCTGAAGGCATAGTAATTTGAATAACAATAATAAAAAAGTGAGATCATTAACTGCATCCTCCATGAACAACAATGTAGCTTTATGATTCTCCAAGCCTGATACAACATCAAGCTGCTGCCCCATGCCTGGCTACTTCAGCATATTGATTCATATTATTATTGATTGTAAAGGCCAGATAGCTTTTAAACCTTCCTACAACGAACATTACCAAAGCTGGTTTGTATTTTATTTCCCATTTAGCTATGACAACTGCTTATTTTCATGGTAGAACCCAAGAGTAACAAAGAATAGATTTCAGCATATTCATATCCTTTTTCTCAGCTATGAAGGAACTTGATTGACAGTTATGAGACAAAAGTAACAAACTGACACTGTGGTTCAGAGCTATTTCAATCCAGCTGTGATGTGGTCTTGAGAACCCTCTGCAGAACAAACCTCCTCGATCACATCATCTAAAAGCTCTGTTCCTCAGTCAGCCATGTTAATGGGAAAGCTTCTCGTCCTTCATAACCAATAAATCTATATCTACTCATTAATGACAAGATCTAGACTAACACCTATATGTTCGAAAGCAGTTAATAATTTGGCTGGCACTCTGTTGCTCATTCATTCAATAGGATTCCATTTCAGTAGGACTGTATTTTGTAAATTATGACTCCTTAAAAATTAGGCTGCTTCAAGCAGCCTAATTATTAAGCCAGCTTTTGTTTTAAGCAGGCGTCGCTGGAAAAACAAGCAACTTACTCAGGCTCTGAAATGGCCTTTCTCTACTGACTGTGTCCAGGAACCTTACTGAATTATCTATATTTCTATGAATACTTCACCTCAAACTCTCAACCATAGCAAAACATATTCTTACTTATTTCAATGAACTCAGAACAGAGTTCACTTCTCACAAGAGAGATCTTAGTGTTACAATAGATAGTACTGTGAAAGTGTAGTCTCAGTGCCAAACTGCAGTCAAAAAAAGGAAACAAATTTATATAGTTTCGCAGGAATACAAGAAAATTTGGAAGTATTATTATGCTGTTGTATAAATCTGATTACTGTGTGAACCTCAAAACAAAGAAAAGTATTTGAAAAGACAGATAGAAGGGTGCTGTGGTTTGAGAGCACCAGGATAAAAGTTCTCTGGCAGTGCCTGAACCACACAGCAATCACAGTGGGGGAAGCTGTGCCTATGGGGAAAAGAGGATGGGTCAGGTGACCCAAATGTACCAATCATGGTATTCCTTCCCATGGTGCTCAGCATATAAAGGCCCCTGGGAAGAGTCATGGGGCCAGAAGGATTGCTATTGGCTGTTTGTTATATCTCTCTGTACTGCTAGTATTCCTGCCTCCTATTTTCGTGCTGCAGAAGAGCACCATTTGTCTTCCCTTACCTCCCTGAGTGGGAGCGCCATGGCTGGTGGTGGAGGATCATAGGGAGGATCTGTCAGAGTTTAGCGGCTTGCCCAGCCCTAAAATTTGTCAAAGCGTGATAAAAATAAACACAGAATAACTTCATATATAGAAAAATAAAATAAATTTAAAAAAACCACAGAAAAATCCCAAGCAAACAAACATGATCTGGGGTCCAAATGTTGCAATAGAGATACTAGAGAGTAGAAGGTGCTGGTTTCTGTGATTTTCTGAGTGGCAAGGAATAAGTAAATGAGACTAGTTGTTCACAGTTTCTTTTGAAAGTAGAGGGCATCAATTTGTTCTCTTAAAAGACAGAGTGGTGGGCTAATTGAGTCCTTGTCCTGAGCCATTGTTATACTTAGTGGTGAGAAATAGGACAAGGGGAAGTGGCCCTGAAAGGGTTGTCAGCCATTGGAACAGGCTGCCCAGGGAGGGGGTTGAGTCACCATCCCTTGAGGTGTTTAAGAGATGGGTAGATGTTGTGCTGAGGAACATGGTTTAGTGTTGTTAGGGCTGGGACAAAGGTTGGACTCGATCATCTTGAAGATCTCTTCCAGCTGAAACTGTTCTATGACTCTATGATTTGTGACCAATCTATTTAAACCAATCTATATAAATCCATTATCTATGTAGGATTGTGTTTTATGATCTGATGTAATTGCAGCTTTTCAGGCAAGACATAAAAAAGATGCAGGGTTTTCTGAGAAAAGGTATTTTAATTTTCTTGTTTGCACAAAAATAAATCAACATGAAACAGAGAGGTACAGATTGTTCATTGTCTTGTGTGAGCTCAGCGCATTGCTGAAAGCATAGTGTAATTTATTGAGAAAGCTATTTTTATGTTTAAGAACATGGATAACCGTTGAACATGTCATCTGCTTCTGCCAGAGTTAGTTCCCTTCCTTACACATCAAACCTGACAACAGTCAATTTACTTGGCTGGTGCTGTCAGCTCCTGCCTGTTGTCTTGGGCCCTAGTTGACCATTCCCAAATTCTGTTAATTTAAAGCCAGAAGACTTGGTGAGAAATTATTTTACTTAATAAAGATACTGGGTTTTCTAGATTCCAGGACCAACGTATGTTTCCAAAAGATCCCATTGCTTTTGTAAATCTGGGGCTTGAGGTACCATATGGAATCCACACGAGCATGTTAGAACTGAAGTCACTGGAAAACTTTGCAATGTATTTAACTAGCTGTGTATAGTATTTGCAGCTCTATATAAAAAAGAGATTAAGAAAGCATAACATGAGATAACTACATCTTACAAACTTTGATCACATTGTAGTATTTCTTTGGAATATATCATCTTGCCAAAAGGTAAAAGGACCATATGATCATCTAGAAGGCAGCATATGCAAACAAATATGGTAGCAAGTACAAACATATGTTTAATCTTCCCACTTCATCAATATAGAAAGCTCAAGAGTTTTTGTCTGCACAAGCCAACAAATCTTAAGGCTCAAACTGTATTTCTGCTGCTCCCTTTCTTTTAGTTACATAGTTATACATCTCATAAAAAGCTGTACAGCATTATTTATTTTTAAATAACTTCTAGAAAAATGTCTGCTGAGAGTAAAACTAGATGTATTAAGCCAAACTAAAAATCGACTAAAAGTGACTAAGAATGTACTGAATTTGTTCACTTGGTTTTACACCGAGTGAACAAATGCGGGATCCATTTACACTGAAATGAGATAAAATTGTTCAGAGTTTTGACAGACTACAATAAAGAGGCATCAATCATCTAAGCAGAATACACAGTGGAGAATTTAAAAGTTCTACTGGTACCTGGCTTTTTTTTTTTCCAAACTGAAAAATTCTTAGAACTATAGACCATAGAGAATTTTTAATTCAGCCAGTATAACTCTCTGTATGTCACAGCTGCTTAAGTTTTTACTCAGTAACCCTATATTGAGTTCTCTAATTTGTTTTTGGCTAATACCTCCTGCTAAAAAGTTGGTCAGTCTTTATTTAAAGACACAGAGACAAAAAAAAAATCTTCCATGCCTCTAATAATTTGTTCCAGCAGTTAATTAGACATACTGTTAAATCTGTGCGCTTTATTTCTTATCTTAATCTAGTTAAGTTCTTGCTTCAAGACATTTTTTTAGTATACTTTTTCCCTCTAGATTAAACAGTCCTTTAGTGGCATGTATTTTCTTCTTGTGAAGCTACCTACACAATTTAATGAAATCACTTCTCAGTTGTTGCCTTTTAAAGAGCAAGACTCATTAAGATTTTTCATTTGCTTATATTATAGCATTTTCTACAGATTTTGAGTGTTCATGTGTTTATGGCCTGTTCCTTAAATAATTGTAATTTTCAGTTAAAAAAAAATTAGAGACTTCTAATAAGGATATTCCTAAACTTGTACTACCTGTGCCATGTGTAGTGAATTTGTATCTTTGTTCATACTCTACTGTTTATCATCTTGAGGCATGCCATGCATTTTTAGTTGCTCTTTTTGAGGATTACTCATTCTGAAAACTTGTGTTGGGTAGTTTTTCTTCCATTATTTTCTTTCAGGAGCTACTATGTCCATGAATGTCCTATATTTTTTTTTTCCCCTGAGGAAGAGTCAGCCTCTGGGTAGAGTTTATAACATTTGTTTAAGCATCAACTGTTTGCTTCCCTTCCACTTTATCTTCATAGGAAAAGAGCTCAAAGCCTGTGTCTACATCAGCAAATGGTAGTGGTACAAGAGGAATAGATCTTTAGGGTGAAAGAGTTAGTATAGAACATAGACACCATTAGAGGGTGCTTGCTATACAGGAGATTGGTCTGTGGTTCAAAGGCTTATTAGTTTTAGTGCTACATCAGGCACATTCCTGATGCCTGTCTTCTGGCTTACAGTCAACAGAAGGAAGACCTCTGTGGGTAGCATGAGACCTCCTGTATAATGTTAGGCAGATCATGGTGTTAGGATGATAAGAAAATTTGCTCTGAAAGTACTCTACTGATACGAACTAAAACACAAATGTGGACATTCCTTAGAGTTTCTGGGTCACTTTCCCAAACTAATGTTATCTGGAAAAAATAATTTTTTGTTAATGCTTAAACCTTTTCAGATGTGTTTTGGATCTTCATTTTTTAAATAATTATTTTGGTAATTTAATTTTGGAAAAATTCAGAATGATACAAGTCAGAATCTTTCAATTGGGAAGAAAAATTATATGAAAGGATTACTTCAGATCGTCATGGTATTCTTTTTTTTTAAAATCAATCTGTTAAATTTAATTGGAACAGACCTTGTGAATACTTTGTTTAATCACAAAATCATGTTACTCAGAGAAAAAAATATTCACCCAAAAAATCATTTGAGCAGCCCTTCCTAACTACAAATTTTTCTTTATTCACTACTAACTCATAGCTTCCTTATTCACTACTAACTATAAACTCATAGCACAGACTTAAGGGAGGGAAAAAAACCAGGCTTACACTAAAGTCACCTGGCTCAAGATACAAATTAAACCCTAATCTTGCCTTATCTAGGAAAAGAAATAACAGGAAAGATAGATTAATCAGGAAGGATACAGTAAGTAAAAGCCATCAGTGAGCAGATAAAGAGAATAGTATTTTACTTTAAAAATGTGTTGTCAGTTGCCCAGTTTGATGATGAAACTCTTGTTACTGCAATGCAAAAACTGACTTCAAAACTTTTTTTTAATGTAGCCTGTGAGAGAAATAGTATTTTAGTTTATATAAAGTGTTGTTTAAATCAATGTTAATTAAAATATCATGCTAGTAAAGTATCTAATATTTCTCTAGTGAACCTATTCATCTGCTCTCTGAGGGCATAGGGAAATATCAGATTTTTAATTGCTGTTTAATAAGTTTTTTCATGAAGAGCGGAATGCTTTTATAGAATTCTTTTTTTTTTAATTTAAAAAACCAGTCTAACAAATAAGCAGTATGAGTCTACAAAGTCTCTTATTATATAAGGTGTTTGCCACTGGGAGTAATACTCATGTCATTGGAAGTAATTCTCTGGAACAGTTCTTTGGGAAAAGATGATTTGTAGAAGTGGTACACAGAATTATAGTCTACGCAGTGAAAATCAATTAAAGAAATTTTATTTAGTCTACATTTTAAATCTGAAATATTGCAGACTAGAAGGATATGCAGAAAAACAAATAAAAAACCAACCCCCAAAAAACAACATGTCCAGAAAACAGCTTTTGAACTAGATTCTCTTGTCTTCTTTATCTATAGTTGGAGGTGTATATCACCCATGAATTCACTAACATACTTTATGGATACAGTATTAAAAAGTAGAAGCACATTGACACATGAATCAGTTTTCCACCAATGTTCTCCTCCCCAACGAGTGACACTGCTACTCTCATTTCAGGATGCATTGGAGATGGCTGAAGGGAACTGAAAGGAGCTGACTAATATTGTTGAATTGTCAGTTTAATGGTTGAACTGAAGTGCTAGAGTAAAAAGATCCAACGACAATGTAAATCAAAAAGCAACAAATTTTTAACTGGGAAATAAAAAAAAGTAAAATGTTAATAGTATTTTTTAAAATATTTTTTTTTAACCTTTGTTTCCTTTGAATGGAAATGAGGAAAAGGGATCATATAAGAGGGACTTAGTTTGCACTCGACTGGAAAGTTATCAAATTTGCAATCATAAATCTAACTTAGTACCATACACTATGAGCCATAGCATAGTCTGAGTGGAAAAATAAAATAGAACAAACCCCTCCAGGCAACCACCACCACCAGAAACCCTATAAAAACACTTCTGTAGAATATACTTTTCATCACCATTTCTTAACTATCAGTCAACAGCATACAAATACTGTGTTCACCTTCAGTGTTAAGGATTATCTTACAAACAGAGTAAGTAATAACAATATATAGATATTTTTTCTTCAGTCTTAAGTACCTTCATTTCACAGATAATATCACATATCTTAATTAAACATCTCTGTTATTCAGCATTTCCTTCCTTCCAGCTGGATGTTGTGAATTCAATCCAAAAAAGGAATCACACCAGGGGTTTTTTTGACATATTAATGGTATGGAGCAATTTCTTAAAACCAAGCAGTTTCTGCTTTGTTCTTTAGAAACTATCTGGATCTTCTTTATTTTCAGAATTTACAGTGCCTTTACTATTATGTTATTAGATCATAAACTTGAATTTGATATAATAAAAACCAGAAGCACTTGAAAATATTACATGTCAGATTTTATCTACCTGGATGTATCACAGTGCATTAAGTGACGATCTGACCTGCAGTTTTCACCCTGAAGAGCTACCTTTTGATATTGCAAATTCTGTCTCTTCTTTCTGGAAAACAAATGCCATGGTTTCTTACACGTTCCATCAAAAATAATTATTTTCCTATAGAACACTGGAAAGAACAGGACAGTCAAACAACTATTCATGTTCAGAAAATACCCAAATTGGTGTCTTAATTTTGCCTTTGGGTATTTGATCTAATTCCCATTATAACAGTTGAAACTGAATCTACTAGTCTGAGGGCGGCATTGGTCCTATGTGATTAATGTGTTCTGGCAAATGAAATTAGGTGTAGAATCATTCAATTTGTTTCCTTGTTTCTAGTGATCAGATTACTGAACGTGTCACTCATCAGCAGCACTTTTCTTGCAGTCCTTGTCCATAAAACTGGATTTAGTAGCTTCTTAATATGGATTTTATTTTGTACCCTAAATTTACTTCTTATTGACATCAAAACCCATCAATTTTATTTCATTTAATTTTTTATTGTTGGGAAGAAAACAAAGACATAAAAATCATGTAAATTAGTCTTAATAAGCCAAATGGATGTCAAGGTGTACTGTTCATTGCTACTGCCTCCAGCAATTGTGATAAAGACCAATAAAGAAGGTGTGCATGTGCCCTCAGGGAGGCATTGTCTCTTCAGGAGGTGAAGAACATACTATCATTCATACACTCTTCTTAGATGAAACTTTAATCTGTAAGGAGTTTCCTGCCATCTTAAAATACTGCAATAATTACTATTCGATGTATATGCCATAGCTTGTTCTAAGTATTAAGGTCATTGCAAGCTTTATAACTGACTTCACAACTTGCAGAATTAGAATATTTTTAAAACTGCTACTGGACTGAAAGTATTACTAACATGCCACAAGACACAGACAGACTGCCTGTCTTGGGTCCTAAACACATCTGTGCTTGGGGGAAAACGAGGCACCTTCTCCAGGTAAAGTAAAGAGGGACTGAACAGAACCCGTATGAGGAAGCTAGGCATATCCAGTATTCTAGGCATGCAGCAATGGGAATTTATAAGAATAATGCTAAGGGAATATATGAAGAATTACAGGCTGAGGGAGCTGGGATTGTTCCGCCTGGAGAAGAGAAGACTCTGGGGGGATCTTATAACTGCCTTCCAATATCTGGAAGGAACCTACAGGAAGGCTGGGGAGGGACTTTTTACAAAAGTGTCCACCAAAAGTGTCTGCCAACTAATAAGTTCTCTCTTACTGATGCCTTATTCTTTGTAAGTTTTCTCATATCCATACCCAATGGCATGATGCTGTATTTTGTGCTGTTGAATCTTATGTGACAAATTAGAGGTCTGAGAAGGCACTGGTGTACAGCTGCCAGTCCAAGCTGATGGACTGGAGTACAAAAGGTTAATATTCTATTCGTGGAACAAAACTAAGTACATACTCACAACTTTTAAAATGCTCATTGCTATCTTTTCTCAACAGCAGATGGTAGAAAAGAAACTGTAGTCTATTCCTTTAAGTTCGAAGGTATGCAGAAAGAAGAGGATGTGAAAAATCACAGAAGTTTACAGATCACTATTTTATAACACTTCACTCTAAGAAAGCTATTTTCCAAATTGGAATATGCAAAAGTACATTTTAAATGTATTAAGCTATGTTAAAATGTGGTGTTCTCTTTCAATATGAAGAGATATAAGCATTTGGTATGTATTTTATGATGTATGTCTTTTGGAATTAGGAAAGTTATTTGCTCTTTCAGCAGTAGGCATCCTATGTAACAGTACAGGTTAGGATTTGTTAGCCAATTTACCCATTTTTAAATGAGTCAGTCATTACCTTCTTAAAAAAAGAAATCATATAACAGAAAACATCTATAAAGCTCTCACTTCATTTCCACTGATCAGATAGCTTTTTCTGTGGAATTACAAAATGCTAAATGGCTCATGAGGGTGAGCCATAGCAAATAGATTCCCGATACTCACTTTCTTATTATGCAACATGACTGTGAAAACGTCCCAATAGGTGTAAGAGTGAAATGGAATGAGGTGATAAATAATTTATAACTAGAGAAAACTAATCAGAACTCCTCAGTTCCCATTGTCCCCATACAGGTGCTCAATTACTTCCTTGAAGAGGCCAGGAGACCAATAACCTGACGTCTGAGATATAAATGAATTTTATTATTAAGGAAGATATTAAAACTTATATAAGTACACTAAAGTAGCTAATCTAAATTCTGTACAGATTTTCTAACAACCTTTCATGTCCCCTTCCTGATGGGGCTTCTTCCACAGTGTTGAGTCTTCTTAGTGCAATCTGCTGATGTTATGTAAAAATCAATGATTTCACCTTTACCACAGTCAATTTTTATACAGTCTCTGTGTTTTTTGCAATATATTTTTTTCAAAATATGCTTACTCTGGTTCTTTAAAGAGCTGGACTTTCTTTATATTAAAATAACATATATAGGTAAAGAAAAGCAAATAAAAGAGCATTTCATTCAAGTTCATCTTCAGAGTTTAATATTCCAACTATAACAGTTTATGCAAGAATAACTGTGCACAATTTACAAGATGAAGAGTGTATATTTAACAACCCTATATCGGCTGTAGAGTTGACTTTTATTTCTAAATGGGATAACTATGATTAAGGATGAGAAAGAACTACTTAATTACAGCCAGCAAGGCTGGTTAGAGTATTTTGATTTTTTTTTTAACTTTAATAAAAAATTAATAGTAGCTGTCATCCTCATGATTTGTCAAGTCATTCTTTAGCTCCAGCCTCCCTTTGGAAACAATAACAGGTATACACCAAACTGATGTTTTTCAGTGTCAATTTTCTCACCAAAAAGCACAATTTCCTAGATAAATTATGGCTGGTCATTCTCAATGCTTCACAATGTTCCTCGCCCTTCTGCGATTCCCTTAAAATGCTTCGGTGTTGTACCCTTTCAAACAAAAAAAAGTGGAAGAAACATTAGATATTTATCTTATTGGAGTGTATGACAGGGTGAAGAGGGGGCAAAAAAAGCATGTTGGTAAGTTGTACAGATATTGTGTCCTGGGTAATAAGGCTTTAAAAGCAGGTTGAGAAGTGTTTATAAATTAATAAAAAACTAACAACATATAGCTGACTTCTTGAATATCCAAGCATGAATAAGCAGGAGTTACTTCCCATTACGTGCGGATAAAGCTCAAATTTCCTATGCAATTCCCAAGATTTTGAAGGTAAAATAAACTTCTAATGGTAAATCAAGCTTGACAAGAAAGATTTCTCTTTAGAAACTGCAACTGAAGCAGGTTAATATTTGCTGAATATGGTCTGTGTTCTGTGATTCTCCATACTGGTTTCCCTAACATGTTGCTATTTGCTATGTTTGACTTCAAACAGTGCAAGCTCTTCCCAAAATACTGCTCTCATAAAATCACTTGGGTTTATCCATGTGAGTTTCACAAAAATTATATAATCAAAAGTCAGAGGTACTCTCACTGAATTCACACTCAGTGAAACACAGTGTGTTGCTGCAGATCTTGCAGATTGTTCTGCCACCTCAGTATCTCCTACTAATTTTTCCTAAAGCTTGCTCAGCTTTATCCAAGATACCTGTGTAGCTTGTAAAAACTCAACGACTATATTTCTTCCTTTTAGTTCTATCTTACCTTTACATAGTCCTTGATATGATTTGATTTCAGATATTCAGCTTCACATCCAAAAAATCTCAATTAATTTATTATTTTAATGTAGGACATACATATTTCACAGCTTAATCCCAAACTTCAATTTCTTTCTCTCTTCCAGTTTTTAAATCAGTCTGTATTCTATTAATTAATGATTCTATCATTCTGTATATTTGAGACAAGTAAAAATATAAGCACAGGCACTCCCTACATTTTCTAAATCTTTCTGTTTTCAAAGATTTTGAGACTACCTTCAAACAGAGAGACATTAGTTATGCTACAGCATCTACCTTGTCACACTGCAGTCAGGATCCACATGAAGCAAATCAAACCACTAATATTCAGTTATACATTTGTGGGCTTTTCTTTTAATATTTTTGTTGCACTTCTCTCACTCTTCACTGCACATGTTCTATCTGCCTCACAACTCCCTAGGGAGGGGAAATTGATTGCTAAGGTACTGACAGTCAAGTTCTCTGTTTCAGGTTTTGTTGTTTTCTTTTGTTTAATTTTTTATCCCATAAAATGTCTGTTGTTTTTCACTCATCTATAAGCATTCACATTTCTGAGATAATTCTGACATAATTTTCTAAAGACTTGGATTTCTCAAACTGTTATTTAGTAAATCTGCAGTGGGAGGAAAGTTTCTGGTAATAGTCTCAACTGAGTAAATCTCATAGCTATGCTACTTTGATGAGCAAATGAACTACAGCTGAATTCAGAATTTAAATGGGATGTATAAATTCTTGCAAATTCAGTATATGTGAGAACCAGTGACTTTAACAAGCCCAAGAGCAGCAGGAGATTCCCTCATATCTCTCCACAACCTGAAGTACTCAGAGAGTGCTCATTTTTAGAACCTGAATTTTCTAAATAGAAGCTGTTTTGGTCATTAGACCCTGAGCTCAAAGTACAGAGTCACCATTAGAAGCAGCTGAAAGTACCCTGTGTCCTCTAGAAACATATGTAAGATGAATTATCTAACTTAATAGTGAAGAACCACCATAACATATCAGCCTCAAATCACATGGGAAGGGTAGATGTTCTGGTTATATTTTGATCAAAGACTTAAACTGAATAAAACCATTGTCCCTACTTGTCCTTCAGTTAGCATTAACTTAGAACAGTTCTCTTCTGCTCCTTGAGAAAATGAAGCAATTGACACACCCCTGCCCCATAAACCTATATGGAGAACTACATCAATTAAATAATAAATAAATTCTGTATTCAAATCGTAATTATATATGGCTAATCTTTCTGCTGCATATTATTGACAGCAATGATAAACAAACCTAAATATATAGGTGATCTTGTTTTTGGCAAACAAAGCATCATGAGCTATTTTCTTCCTTGTTCCTTTACCTTCTTCCCTTCCAACCTCTTACCAACCCAGGAAACCTTCCCTTCCTGGTAGTCAGCAGTCAGTCTTGTCAACTTCTACAAGCAAAGTTTATGGGTGTATAAACCAGAAAGAGGGAGGGAAAAAGAAAAAGCTATAATGGCTGAAAGTCATATGTAATTGTTTTGGGGAAAAAACCCCAGTAAAACAATAGTATTTTTATATAAACAATAAATAAAGCACCCTCTCCAGAACTAAGCTGGTGTATCCATCTTCCCAACAAACATCTCAGTGGCACTTTACATCCCCCTCTTGTATATTGTACTTATAGTTCAGTATCCATCCTTTGATACGCTTTGAAAACTAACTCTGAAAACCCATTCCTGAGCACAGCTTACCACTCTTTAATTGAGATGATTCTGCATTCCACAGTCTATTGGCTGACATTCAACCTTTGTATCTTTGCTCTGAAACAGGTAAGTGAATGACTCTTCCTCTTCCTCCATGAACATCATTTCCTCTCTGAATTGTGAATATAAATACACAGAGATATGCATGTTGCATGGCAATATGCATATGTATGTATGTACACATAGGTATACTTAGACATGTATGGCAGAAGATACAGCCATTATGCAGATGCTCACCCATTATCTTGGGGAAACACCTTGCAGTGGTTCATTTTTATAAAGTTTCATTGAAGAACATGAAGACAGCCACAGCAAGACTTCCTAATTCATGTGTGACAAGTTCTACTGATTGCTGGAGACTCCTTTTCACATGTTAAGAGGAGGAGGAAACTGAAGCTTAAATGCATTTTCCCCATTTTGTCAGTACTGTCCAGGATTTACTTCTCAGTTATGTAACTGGTTAAGATAGTTTGGCTTTTTTCTCTCAGATGATGGTGTTTAATCATAAAAAGAGATAATTCTACTATGCCTTGTCCAACTTCATTTTAAAATACTTTTTTTTTTTTTTTAAATAAAAAAAAGGACAAAATGCCCCGAAGGCAGCGAGAGAGGATATGAAGAATATGCATTAGGGAAAGGTCCTTTACCATGTTGTGTTTTCTTCAATTCTCCAGTAGATGGAAGCAGAGAAGCAATTCCCCCATGATCTGCAGATGACCAAGATGTTCAGTTTCCCCTTTAAGCAAATACTCCCCAAATGATCAAATTGGTGAAAAATACTGAGACATTGTATTTTCATTTTATTCTCATCCAAAACAAAGGAGCTCGGAGTACAGAAGAAGAGGTACTTATTTAGTTGAATAGCTGTATGGGGCTGGTTAGCTCAGTCAGTAGAGCATAGCACTGAGAACGCTAAGGTCGCAGGTTCGATTCCCCTTCAGTCCCCCTGTGTTGCCTGATCTAGTCGAGAGGTGATGACCCTGGCAGCAGGGAGGCTGGATTAAAATGATCTCTAAGGTCCCTTCCAGCTTAGGCCATTCTATGATTCTATGTATTTTAAAATTATCATTATTTCTTTCTATCCTATTGAAGAGTTTTCAAAAGTTCAGGAATTCATCACTTCATGTATTTACAGTACTAAAAATAAATGCTTACAATTAATCTTAGTTATAAGTAAATCCCAAACCACATACGAGGTATTGCTGGATGACATTAATAGGGTGACTCATTCCATGTGCTCTTAAATTCTACTTTGAGGGTCATTCAGTCAGCACACAAACATATACTGAATTTTTGTGTACAAATTGCAGAAAAAAACACCTGAAAACAAAAAAAATCAAAATAACCTTGCAATATATCTGCAGCATTAATAAAATCAACCTCTTGCAAACTAAGGGCTTAATCTACAGCCTTCTGAAATCTAAAGAAAACTTGTAGTAATTCTAAAGTTATCAAGTTTCTGTCAAGAAATAAATTCCATGGATAAGTTTCCTCATGCTCTATCCATTTGAATATTCAAGATATTCTCTCCATTTATTGCAATTATGGCATAAAGGAATTTTTACATGCAGTTGAAAAGGTTGCACATGCTGGTATAATGGAAAACACTGATGGAATAGTATTAGCTTTTTCCTTTCAGAAGGACATTATTCATTCAGTTTTCTGAAGGACATCATCTAAGGCAAAGATATTCTCAAAATGTGAACTATATTATACCTTAAGAGCATCCTCTGTTTTATTTTATTTGGAAATTTGTGCTTATAATGTTATCTTTCAACTTCCCGATACTTGGCTTTGTTGTCAGTACGTTAAGATGAATAAGTCAAGTCTGCATCCCCATTGGAGCAGTCATTCAACCCCATCTGGGAACAGAGTAAACAATATATAGGTACAATGATTTATAGAATTGAAGCCCTTTTTGAAAGCAGAGGAGCTAGAGACTTGACTTTGTCTAACAAAAGCTCACTTTTTGCAGAACTCTGCAGAAAATGGAGGAAGAACCTCAGTGATCTCATATTGCCTCAATGTGCAGTGAATCAGTGCTGTAGCTCATATCAACTCTAATACATTGTGCATCACTGAGTCAACAGAGTCCTAAAGTCTGAGGAGACTTGAATATTTTGTGTTAGTCTTCCTCATTTGTCAGGACACAGCATTATCCGTTGGGCCAGGTCATAACTGCCTAATTCTCTAAGACGTTATGCATTCACATAGTATCTCAGCATCTTCTGCATAAAATTAATTACATTAGTAATTGCATGTATTTCCAGTGGGTAAATACACTGTTTACTTTTCAAAAGACCCTGTTTAGCAGCATGCAGCTGTGGAGGAGGGAAGTAAATGGATTATTTAATATAAAATTTTGTACTAGACTGTCATTTACATGGGCTTTGGCAGTTTTATTTTTATAATATAAAGCTAGTATGAATCTTTTATTTAAACTATATTAAAGAAAATCCAGTAATATATCCATGACTATATTTAGTCATTACCCCATTCGATTCAATGCTTGTCAGGCCCTATCTGGAATACTGTGTTCAGTTTTGGTCCCTGCTATAAAAAAAGATGTGGACAGGCTGGAGAAGGTCCAGAGAAAGGTCACGAAGATGGTCAAAGGACTGGGACACCTGCCATGTGAGAAAAGGCTGAAAAAACTGGGTTTGTTCATCCTTGAGAAAGGAAGGCTTAAGGGAGACCTTATCTCCATGTTCCAGTGTTTAAAGGGTGACTACAAAGACAATGGAGACTCCCTTTTTATAAGGAGTCACAATGAAATGATGAGGGGTAATGGGTACAAGTTACTCCCAGGGAGATTCCAGTTAGACACAGGAGGAAAATATTTCACAAGATCAATCAACCATTGGAATAAGCTTTCCAGGGAAACGGCAGATTTCCTAACACTGGATACTTTTAGGATTCAGCTTGTCAGGGTGCTGTGCCATCTTGTCTAAACCGTGCTTTTGTTGAGAAAGGTTGGACCAGATGACCCCTGAGCTCCCTTCCAACCCAGTGTTCTCTGACTCTAAGATTCTAAGTTTGCTGTCCTCTTACTATGCAAGGAGTCAGAGCTGATAACTGAATTCAGAAAACAGTACAGTCTCCAGCATGACGAATTTTTGATCTGTATTTTGTTGGTACCACAGTAGAAAAGAAGCATATATTTTCTTTAATCATTCTGAGACAGTAGTTTGCATCTTCTGCAACACAGGTGATTTCTGAAGTGAGTGCAAAGTTAGGCTGCCTGCAGATTCTTAAGTACCTGGGTATACAATCATAGCTAATATTCACCTATTTTCACTGCAACTGTGTCGTGGTTTGACCCCGGCCGGCAGCCAG
>NW_009704997.1:0-8167 GCF_000703405.1 Apaloderma vittatum
CCCTAACCCTAACCCTAAACCCCTTAACCCCTAACCCTAACTCAAGCGCCATAACACCCTAACCGTAACACCCTAACCCTAACCCTTAACCATAATGTAACCTTAAACCCTAAAACCTAACCCTAACTCTAACCTTATCGGCTCCAAACTCTCACTCTAACCCTAACCCCTAACCCTAACTTAACCCTAAACCCTAAAATCTAACCTTATCTCTAACTCTAACCTTAATGCCTAACCCTAACCCAACTCTAACCCTAACCTCATCCTAACCCTAACCCCAACCCTAAGACCAAACTGTAACTCCAACCTTAACCCTAACTTTCACATTTCTATTCCTGATCGAAACCATTCCCCCCTGAATGCTAATGTCAGTGAAAAATGCAATGTTATCTCAAACTCTACTGTACCATCGGCTTGAACTCTATGATCTGCTAGAACTGTAAGATCAGCTATAAATGTAAGATCAGCTAGAAGTCTATGTCTACCATCAGCTTGAAATCAAAGTCTACCAGCAGCTGGAACTCTGTCTTACATCCTTCAGAACTCTAACATCAGCTAGAACTCTAAGGCAAATATCAGCTAGACCTCTATGTTTAACATCAGCTAGGAGTCTAACATCAGCAAGAACTCCAAGATCAGCTAGAACTCTAAGTCTAGTATCAGCTAATACTCTCCAATCATCAAAACCTCTAAATCTAACTCTATGTCTAACCCTTCCCCCTGGTTGTGTCCCGACTTACCTGTGAGCACTTACCTGTGAGCCCTTAAGTCTCTCCAATGTCCTTTCAGGTGATTGTGGAGCACAATGAGGTCTCTCTTGGTCAGCCTCCTCTTTGTACAAAGGAGTGGTCCAAGCTCCCTCGGTTGCTCCTCGCAAGCTCTGTTCTCCGGGACATTCCCGATCTTTGTTCCCCTCTTGTGCACTCACTCCAACCCCCGAATGTCTCTCCTCTACTGAGGTGCCCAACAACCCTTTTCTAACCCTAACTCGACATTCTCCTCGGTGTCCTCTGTCTACACAAATCTAAGGGGATCCATCAGCTCCTTTAGCTTTTCCTCCTAGCCCAGATATACCAGATATACCTCCAACCCTGCTTGCCCTCTAACCCCAACCAGGGACTTAATAAAAAACTTAACATTACCAAAAACTTAACCGAAAAAAATAAGAAAAACATTTACCGAAAAGTTTACCGAAAACTAAAGAAAAAGCTTTACCCAAAACTTAAAAAAAAACTTTACCGAAAACTTTACGAAAAATTAAGAGAAAACATTACCAAAATATTAACCAAAAACTTAGGAAAAAAAATTTAGCGGAAACTTTACAAAAAACCTAAGAAAAAACTTAACCAAAAACTTAAAAAAAATATACCAAGAACTTTACTGAAAACTTAGGAAAACAATTTACCAAAATCTTTACTGGAAACTTACAAAAAAAATTTACTGAAAACTTAAGAAAAACTTAAGGAAAAACTTTACGGAAAACTTAAGAAAATAAGAAAAACCTTTACCGAAAACCTAAGGAAAAAATTAAGAGAAAACTTTAACGAAAACTTGGAAAAAAACTTTACCTAAAACTTAGGGAAAAACTTTACTAAAAACTTAAGAAAAAAACTTTACCGAAAACTTGGGAAAAAATGTTACCAAAAACTTTACCAAAAATTAAAGAAAAAAAATTTACCAAAAACTTAAGAAAAAACTTTACAAAAAATCTTAGGAAAAAAACCTTAAGGAAAAACTTTACCAAAAACTTAAGGAAAAAACTTTACTGAAAACTTTACCAAAAACTTAAGAAAAAAATTAAGTAAAAGTTTGCTGAAAACTTAGAAAAAAACTTTACTGAAAACTTTATCGAAAATTAAGATAAAACTTTACCAAAAACTTAGGGAAAAAAATAAGAAAAACCATTTAAAAAAAAAAATAGGAAAAAAATTAGGAAAAAATTTGGGAAAAAACTTTAACAAAAACTTTACCCAAAATAAGGGAAAATTTTACCAAAAATTAAGAAAAAACTTTACTGAAAACTTAGGAAAAACTTAGGAAAATCTTAAGGAAAAAAAAAGGGAAAAACTTAAGGAAAAAAATTAAGGAACAAACTTAAGGAAAAAACTTTACCGAAAACTATACCAAAAATCTAAGGAAAAACACTACTGAAAACTTAAGGAAAAAATTAAGAGAAAACTTTATCAAAAACATATGAAAAAACTTTACAGAAAACTTTACCAAAAATTCAAGGAAAAAATTTCCTGAAAGTTAAGGAAAAACTTACCAGAAAATTCAAGGAAAAAATTTGCAAAAACTTAAGGAAAAATTTTGCCATAAACTTTAGATAAAATTAAGGAAAAATGTTACCGGACACTTACCAAAAAAATACGGAAAGAATTTTACTGAAAACTTTAAAAAAAAGAAAAAACTTTACTGAAAACTTTAACGAAAGTTTAAGGAAAAAATATTAACGGAAACTTTACCAAAAACTTAAGAAAAACTTTACCAAAAACTTAAGACAAAACTTTATCGAAAACGTAAGAAAAAATTATACCGAAAACTTATGAAAATACTTAAGGACTAATTTTATCAAAAATTAAGGGAAAAACTTGAACAAAAAATTTACCAATAATTAAGGAAAAACTTTACCAAAAACTTAAGAAAAAACTTTACCAAAAATTTTATTGAAAATTAGGGAAAAACTTAACCAAAAACTTAAGAAAAAATTTTACCAAAAACCTTGGCAAAAATTAAAAAAAAACTTTACCGAAAATTTAGGGAAAAACTGTACCGAAAACTTTACCGAAAATTAAGGAAAAGCTTTACCAAAAACTTAGGGAAAAAACCTCAAGGAAAAACTTAGGAAAAAACTTTACTGAAAACGTTATCAAAAACTTAAGAAAAAATTTTACCTAAAACTTAAGGAAAAACTTTACCAAACACTTAGAAAAAAAACTTGATCGAAAACTTTACCGAAAACTTAAGAAAAAAGTTAAAGAAAAAAACTGTAATAAAAACTTAAAAAAAAAATTCAGGAAAAACGTTATTGAAAACTTAAGAAAAAACTTTACCAAAAACTTTACAGAAAATTTGAGAAAAAAATTTTATCTGCAACTTTACTAAAAAGATAAGAAAAACTTTACTGAAAAAGTAACACAAAATTGTACCAAAACTTTACTGGAAAAGTTACCGAAAAGAAAAAACTTAAGCAAAAACTTTCCTGAAAACTTAAGGAAAAACTTTCCTGAAAACTTTACTGGAAATTTAAGGAAAAATTTTACCAAAAACTTAAGAAATAACTTTACCAAAAACTTAGGAAAAAACTTAAAACAACCTATTGAGAAACTTTCAAAAAAAGTTAGCAAAAATTTAAGAAAAATCTAAAAAAAAATTTTATCGAAAACTTAAGAAAAAAGTTTACAGAAAACTTTACTTAAAACTTAAGAAAAATCTTTAAACAAAAATTTAGGAAAAACTTTTAAAAATCTTTACCGAAAATTTAAGAAAAAACGTACGGAAAAATTTTACAGAAAACTTAGGAAAAAATTGAAGGAAAAAACTTAGGAAAAAACTTTAATGAAAATTAAAAAAAAAACTTAAGGAAAACTTTATCAAAAACTTAAGAAAAAACTTTAAAAAAAACTTGACTGAAAGCTTAAGAAAAAAATTTTATTGGAAACTTTACCGACAACTTAAGAAAAATTTACCAAATCTTAAGACACAACTTCACCGAAAACTTTACTGAAAGCTTAAGAAAAAATTTACCGAAAACTTAAGGAAACACTTAAGAAAAAACTTTACCGAAAACTTAACAAAAAACTTTACTGAAAACTTTACTGAAAAATAAGGAAATACTTTACCAAAAACTTACGAACTAACTTAAGGAAAAAAACTTTACCAAAAATTTAAGAAAAAACTTAAGAAAAAACTTTAACGAAAACTTCAGAAAAAATTTAAGGAAAAACTTTACCGAAAACTTTATCAATAATTTAAGCAGAAAAATTTATCTGAAACTTTACTGAAAAGATAAGAAAAAGTTTACCGAATACTTAAGACAAAATTATACCATAAACTTAAGAAAAAACTTTACCAAAAACTTAAGAAAAAAATTAAGAAAAAACTTTAATGAAAATTTTACCTTAAATAAAGTAAAAATTTTACCGAAAACTTACGAAAAAGCTTTAAACAAAAACTTTACCTAAAATTAAGGGAAAAATTTACCGAAAATTTAAGAAAAATCTTTACTGAAGGCTTTACTGAAAATTTAAGAAAAATCTTTACCAAATACTGTAGAAAAAACTTTAATGGAAACTGAAGAAAAAAATTAAGAAAAAATATACGGAAAACTGAAGAAAAAATGTACGGAAAAATTCATTCAAAAATTTAAGAAAAAACTTAAGAAAAACTTTACCAAAAATTTGAGGAAAAACTTTACCGAAAACTTAGGAAAAAGCTTTACAAAAACTTTACGGAAAGGTTAAGAAAAACTTTACTGAAACCTTAAGAAACAACGTAAGGAAAAACTTAACCAAAAACTTGGGAAAATAATTAAGGAAAAAATTTATCAAAAATTTAGGGAAAATCTTTACCCAAAGCTTTAACGAAAATTAAAAAAAAACATTACTGAAAACTTAGGAAAAAACTTAAGGAAAAAACATTTAAAAAAAAATGAAAACATAGGAAAAAACTTCAGAAAAATATTTACCAAAAACTGAAGCAAAAAACTTTGCCAAAAACTTAAGAAAAAAACTAAGAAATCCTTAAGGAAAACCTTAAGGAAAACCTTAAGGAAAACCTTAAGGAAAACCTTAAGGAAAAACTTCTGAGAAAAAAAAAACAAAAAAACTTCAGGAAAAAATTAAGAAAAAACTTTAGAAAAATATTAAGAAAAAAAATTTCCAAAATATTTACCAAAACCTTAAGGAAAAATTTAGCCAAAAACTTCAGGAAAAACTTCAGGAAAAACTTTGCCAAAAACTTTAAGAAGAAACTTTGGAAAAAAAAACAAGAAAAAACTTTGCCACAAACTTCTGAAAAAGATAAGAAAAAACTTCAGGAAAAAATTAAGAAAAAAACTTTAGAAAAATCTTAAGGAAGAACTTAAGAAAAAAATTTCCCAAAAAAAAAAAAGAAAAAACTTTGCCAAAAACTTTAGGAAAACTTTAGTCAAAAACTTAATGAAAAACTTAAGGAAAAACTTTGCCGAAAAAATAAGGAAAAAATTTGCAAAAAACCTAAGCAAAAATGTTGTCAAAAACTTAAGGAAAAAATTTACCAACAAATTAAGGAAAGCTTTGCCAAAACCTTAAGGAAAAACTTTGCCAAAAACTTAAGGGAAAACTTTGCCAAAAACTTAAGGAAAAACTTTGCCAAAACTTTCCCAAGAACTTCTCCAATAACTTTGCTAAAAACTAAAGGAAAATCTTTCTCAAAAACTTAGCCAAAACTTTAACGAAAAACTTTGCCAAAAACTTAAGGAAAAATGTCAAAAATTTCAGGAAAAACTTTGTCAAAAACTTAAGGAAAAGTTTTGCCAAGAACTTAAGGAGAAACTGAAGGGAAAACTATGCCAAAAACCTAAGAAAAAACTTTGCCTAAAACTTGAGGAAAAACTTTGCCAAAAACTTAAGGAAAAACTTTGCCAAATATTTAAGGAAAAACTTCGCCAAAAACTTAAAAACTTTGCCAAAAATTTAAGGAAAAAATTTGCCGAAAAACTTTAGAAAAAACTTTGCCAAAAACTTAAGGTAAAATTATGCAAAATATTTGGCCAAAAACTTTGCCAAGAACTTAAGGGAAATTTTTGCCAAAAACCTAAGAAAAAAACTTAAGGAAAAGCTTTACCAAAAACTTAAGGAAAAACTTTGCCAAATACTTAAGGAAAAACTTTGCCAGAAACCTAAGGGAAAACTTTACCAGAAACCTAAAGGAAAAGCTCTGCCAAAAATTTTGCTAAAAACTTAATGAAAAACTTTGCCAAAAACTTTACCAAAAACTTAAGGAAAAACTTTTCCAAAATCTTTGCAAAGAACTTAAGGAAAAACATTGCGAACAACTTTGCGAGAAACTTAAGGAAAAACTTTGCCTAAATCTTTGCCTAAATCTTTGCCTAAATCTTTGCCTAAATCTTTGCCTAAATCTTTGCCTAAATCTTTGCCTAAATCTTTGCAAGAAACCTAAGGAAAAACTTTGCCTAAATCTTTGCCTAAATCTTTGCCTAAATCTTTGCCTAAATCTTTGCCTAAATCTTTGCCTAAATCTTTGCCTAAAACCTAAGGAAAAACTCTGCCAAAAACTCTGCTAAAAACTTTCCCAAAAACTTTGCCAAAAACTTTCCCAAGATCTTTGTCAAAACCTTTCCCAAGAACCTTGCCAACAACTTTGCCAACAACTTTGCCAACAACTTTGCCAACAACTTAAGGAAAAACATTGTGAAAAACTTTGCCAGAAACTTAAGGAAAAACTTTGCCAGAAACTTAAGGAAAAACTTGGCCTAAAAACTTGGCCTAAAAACTTGGCCTAAACCTTAGAAAAAACTTTGACAAAAAACTAAGCAAAAACTTAAGGAAAAACTTTGACAAAAACTTAAAAAAAAAAATTTGCCAAAAACTTAAGGAAAAAATTTTCCAAAAACCTAAGGAAAAACTTCAGGAAAAACTTTGCCAAAAACTTAAGGTAAAATTATGCAAAAAACTTGGTCAAAAACTTTGCCAAGAACTTAAGGGAAATTTTTGCCAAAAACTTAAGGAAAAACTTAAGGAAAAGCTTTACCAAAAACTTAAGGAAAAACTTTGCCAAATACTTAAGGAAAAACTTTGCCAGAAACCTAAGGGAAAACTTTACCAGAAACCTAAAGGAAAAGCTCTGCCAAAAATTTTGCTAAAAACTTAATGAAAAACTTTGCCAAAAACTTTACCAAAAACTTAAGGAAAAACTTTTCCAAAATCTTTGCAAAGAACTTAAGGAAAAACATTGCGAACAACTTTGCGAGAAACTTAAGGAAAAACTTTGCCTAAATCTTTGCCTAAAGAAAAACTTTGCCAAAAACTAAAGGTAAAATTATGAAAAAACTTTGCCAAAAACTTTGCCAAGAACTTAAGAAAAATTTTTGGCAAAAACTTAAGAAAAAACTTTGCCAAAAACTTAAGACAAAACTTTGCCGAAAGAAAAAACTAAAGAAAAACTAAAGAAAAACTTAAGAGAAAAACTTAAGGAAAAAACTTAAGAGAGTCAAAAACTTAAGGAAATACTTTGCCAAAAACTTAAGGAAAATCTTTGCCAAAACCTTAAGGAAAAACTTTGCCAAAAACTTAAGGAAAAACTTAAGGAAAAACTTTGCCAAAACCCTGGCTAAAAAGTTTACCAAAACCCTTGCCAAAAACTAAAGAAAAACTTCAGGAAAAAACTTGCCAAGAACTTAAGTAAAAACTTTGCCAAAAACCTAAGTAAAAACTTTGCAAAAACTTTAGGAAAAACTTTAGGAAAAACTTTAGGAAAGCTTTGCCAAAAACTTCAGGAAAAACTTTGCCAAAAACTTTACCAAAAACTTTGCTAAAAGTTTTGCCAAAAACTTAAGGAAAAAAGGAAAAATTTTGCCAAAACCTAAGGAAAAACTTAAGGAAAAACTTTGCCGAAAACTTAAGCAAAAACTTTGCCAACATCTTTGCCAGAAACCTAAGGAAAAAAATTTCCAAAAACTTAAGGAAAAACTTTGCCAAAAACCTAAGGAAAAACATTGCGAAAAACTTTGCTAGAAACTTAAGGAAAACTTTGCCAGAAACTTAAGGAAAAACGTTGCCTCAAACGCTGCCTCAAACTTAAGGAAAAACGTTGCCTCAAACGCTGCCTCAAACTTTGCCTCAAACTTAAGGAAAAACTTAAGGAAAAACTTAAGGAAAAACCTAAGGAAAAACCTCCCCAAAAATGTAAGGAAAATCTTTGCAAGAAACCTAAGGAAAAACTCTGCCAAAAACTTTGCTAAAAACTTACCAAAAAACTTTGCCAAAAACTTTCCCAAGAACTTTGCCAACAACTTTGCCAAGAACTTAAGGAAAAACATTGCAAAAAACTTTGTCAGAAACTTAAGGACAAACTTTGCCTCTAACTTTGCCTCAAACTTTGCCTCAAAACTTTGCCTCAAAACTTTGCCTAAAAACTTTGCCTAAAAACTTTGTCAAAAACCTAA
>NW_009704997.1:8323-11370 GCF_000703405.1 Apaloderma vittatum
GCAAAAACTTAAGGAAAAACTTAAGGAAAAGCTTTACCAAAAATTACGAAAAAGCTTTACCAAAAACTTAAGGAAAAGTTTTGCCACGAACTTAAGGAAAAAAATTAAGGAAATACTTTGCCAAAAACTTAAGGAGAAACTCAAGGAAAAACTATGCAAAAAGCTTAAGGAAAAACTTTGCCAAAAAACTAAGCAAAAACTTAAGGAAAAATTTTGCCAAATACTTGAGGGAAAACTTTGCCAAAAACGTAAGGAAAATCTTTGCCAAAAACTTAAGAAAAAGTTAAGGAAAAGCTTTGCCAAAACCTTAAGGAAAAACTTTGCCAAAACCTTTGCTAAAAAGTTTACCAAAACCCTTGCCAAAAACTAAAGAAAACCTTTAGGAAAAACTTTGCCAAAAACCTAAGGAAAAACTTTGCCAGAAACCTAAGGAAAAACTTTGCCAGAAACCTAAGGAAAAACTTTGCCAGAAACCTAAGGAAAAACTTTGCCAGAAACCTAAGGAAAAACTTTGCCAGAAACCTAAGGAAAAACTTTGCCAGAAACCTAAGGAAAAACTTTGCCAGAAACCTAAGGAAAAACTTTGCCAGAAACCTTAAGGAAAAGCTTTGCCACAAACCTAAGCAAAAACTTTAGGAAAAACTTTGCCAAAATATTTGCCAAAATCATAAGGAAACACTATGCCAAAAACCTAAGGAAAAACTTTGTCAAAAACTTAATGAAAAACTTGCAAAAAAATTTTGCCAAAAACATAAGGAAGAATTTTGCCAAAAACTTAAGGAAAAACTATGCAAAAAGCTTAAGGAAAAACTTTGCCAAAAAACTAAGCAAAAACTTAAGGAAAAACTTTGCCAAATACTTGAGGAAAAACTTTGCCAAAAACGTAAGGAAAATAATTACCAAAACCCTAAGGAAAAACCTTGCCAAAAACTTTGCCAAGAACCTAAGCAAAAACTTTGCAAAAACTTTAGGAAAAACTTTGCCAAAACCTTCAGGAAAAAGTTTGCCAAAAAATTTGCCTTAAACTTAATGAAAAATCTTTGCCATAAACTTAAGGAAAAACTTTGTCAAAAACTTTATTAAAAACTGAAGGAAAAACTTTGCCTAAAAACTTTGCCAAAAACTTAAAGAAAAAAGTTGCCAAAAACTTTGCCGAAAACGTGTAGAAAAAAATTGCCAAAAATCTAAGGAAGAACTTTGCCAAGAACGTAAGGAAAAAATTTACCAAAACCCTAAGGAAAAACCTTGCCAAAAACTGTGCCAAAAACCTAAGTAAAAACTTTGCAAAAATTTTAGGAAAAACTTAAGGAAAAACTTAAGGAAAGCTTTTCCAAAAACTTCAGGAAAAACTTTGCCAACAACTCAAGGAAAAACTTTGCCAAAAACTTTACCAAAAAGTTTGCTAAAAACTTTGCCAAAAACTTCAGGAAAAAATTTGCCAAAAACCTGAGGAAAAACTTCAGGAAAAACTTTGCCAAAAACTTAAGGTAAAATTATGCAAAAAACTTGACCAAAAACTTTGCCAAGAACTTAAGGGAAATTTTTGCCAAAAACCTAAGGAAAAACTTAAGGAAAAGCTTTACCAAAAATTCCGGAAAAACTTTACCAAAAACTTAAGGAAAAATTTTGCCAAGAACTTAAGAAAAAAATTAAGGAAAAACTTTACCAAAAACTTAAGAAAAAACTTTACCAAAAACCTAATCGAAAGCTTAAGAGAAAAATTTTATCTGAAACTTTACTGAAAAGTTAAGAAAAACTTTACCAAAAAGTTAAGGCAAAATTGTACTTTAAACTTAAGGAAAAACTTTACCAAAAACGTTATCAAAAACTTAAGAAAATACTTAAGCAAAAACTTTCCTGAAAACTTAAGAAAAAAATTAACCATAAAATTTGCCAAAACCTTAAGAAAAAAATTTACCGTAACCTTAATAAAAAACTCTACAGATAACCTTACCGAAAACTTAAGAAAAAACATATGCAAAATCTTTCCTGAAAACTGAAGGAAAAACTTCCCTGAAAACTTAAGAAAAAAATTTACCGAAAACTTAAGGAAAAAATTCACCGAAAACTTTACCAAAAATTTAAGGAAAAATTTTACCAAAAATTTAAGAAAAAACTTTACCAAAAATTTAAGAAAAAACTTTACCAAAAATTTAGGAAAAAACTTAAGGAAACAACTTATTAAAATTTTTCGAAAAAAATTTACTGAAAACTTTACCAAAAACTTTAAGAAAAAACTTTACCGATAACTTAAGAAAAATCTTAAAAAAAAAAAATTTATTGAAAACTCAAGAAAAAACTTTACTGAAAACTTAAGAAAAATCTTTACCAAAAAATTTAGGAAAAACTTAAGGAAACCTTTACCGAAAATTTAAGAAAAAACAATGAAAAAAATTCACAGAAAACTTAAGAAAAAAATTTACCATAAATTTAAGAAAATTTAAGAAAATTTAAGAAAATTTAAGAAAATCTAGGAAAATTTAAGAAAATTTAAGCTTTACCGAAAACTTAAGAAAAAATTTAAGCAAACACTTTCCTGAAAACTTAAGGAAAAACTTTCCTGAAAACTTAAGAAAAATCTTTACTGAAAACTTTACTGAAAATTTAAGGAAATATTTTACCAAAAACTTAAGACAAAACTTTACCAAAAATTTAGGAAAAAACTTAAGAGAAAATTTTACCCAAAACTTATTTTAAAAATTTACCGAAAACTTAAGAAAAGAAACTTAAGAAAAAACTTTACAGAAAAATTGAGAAAAAACTTAAGGAAAAGCTTTGGCAGAAATTTAAGAAAAAAACTTAAGAAAAATCTTTACCAAATACTTAGGAATAAACTTCACGGAAAACTTAAGAAAAAAACTTTAGAAAAATCTTTACCAAATACTTAGGAATAAACTTCACGGAAAACTTAAGAAAAAAACTTTATGGAAAAAACTTTACCGAAAACTTAAGAAAAATCTTTACCGAAAACTTAAGAAAAAACTTTATGGAAAACTTTACCAAAAACTTAAGGAAGTGTGGGATATTTAGAGAACAGCAAATGTGTT
>NW_009704998.1:0-15576 GCF_000703405.1 Apaloderma vittatum
GGCCCGCTCCCGCAGCTGGGCCGCAGGCGGCCCGCAGACCGAGCTCCTCGGCACATTTCTTCATTTCTCACTTGAGTGCCCTTCTTTAGTTCCCTTTCAACTGCCCACTTTATATCGGCTTCATTACACCACCGCTCCATTTGTAATGTAAATCGGGAAACTCAGGGAAGTTTTTCTTTTGGCCTTGTCTACGGAAGAATACCGAGAGGTATTCAAAACGTATTAACACAAATCAATGGCACCAATAAAAGCAAAATCTCCTTAGCAACATAATCTTGATTGCAAAAGGAGAACTGAGAGCATTTAGCAGAACAGTGGCCCACATGGAATACGCATTTGTCTAGAAGAATGCAGCACAAAGCCTAAAAGAGAGATGCTGAAAAAATCCAAAATTAACTCACACTGAACAGTTACTCTTTTTTTCAAAAGTACACAATTGGCTACATTAAATCTATCGTGCGCTTTTCTGCTCAGCAACATTGTATCATACCGCTTTGCAAACCCAAATTACAACACCCGGAATGCCTCACCCCGCCCGGCAGGAGCAGCCCTCCCCATGCACGCTCGCCATACATGTGCACACGGAACACACGCATTCATATATAGTATATACATTATACACACACGCATTATAAATGGGTTGTTAGGATTTCCATGCTCGAGTAACCAAAGAGCTTTAAAATGTTTCAGGCAAAGAAGAGCAGCTGGCTGATGAGAACCCACACCGTCCTTCAAGCACTGCAGAGCGCTGTGTTAAGTTCTCATTCGTAAGGTTCAGGTTAACCAGCGTTTCGTATCCAACAGTCTTAAAAATATGTGAATTACACAAATGGGAATAATTCCTTTCTGAATAAATGGTGCCTGCCTTAACTAGATGGAAAGTATATCTTGTCTGAGAGCGCTAGTGTACGAAGAAAAAAAAAAAACAACCCCACAAACAGCTTTAGCATTACTATTCAACCATAATGGTAAGACATCTAATAAATCCTACTACCACCACGGCTTGAAAAGCTTAAAGAAATCCAAATGCAGACTTAATGAAATGTCAGTTTGAAACACTTAAGGTAGGCAATGCCTCTAAGTTTGGTAACTTTAGTCCTAGAGCCACATAATTACACAAAACTTTTTTTTTTCCCCTCCCCCTGATTTAGACTAAAAATATCAGCTGGAAATTAGAAGAGACCATTGTATCATAACATAGAAGCTTCTGGGGTTTTTTCCCTTTTCTTCCTCTCCCTACCCCTCCCCCAATCAACCTCACAAACATTGGATAGATGAAAAACAGTAAGGCTTAGTAGAGAGGTTAACAATTATTTTATTAGTTTACAATACATACAACTTAAGAAATGCTTTAAAAAAAATTATATTGGAGTCCTTTCCAATTCTGGGTCAGGTCAGGAAAAAACAATGCTGATGTATTAAATATTATTCTATAATTCAACATTAGATTAACTTCAGTAATTTAGCAGACATGGTTAAATACTCTTAAATATGCATATATACAATTGTGCAGCCTTAAAAAAAAAAAAGTCCTTTTCTTCCTATCTTCTCCTCCCAAAGCTGTGCACCCCGTGAACACAGTACTAGCCTCTAAGCTTTCAGTCCCTCACCCGGACTTAAAAGTATTTGAAGAGGAATGTTACAATAGCGGAAATCGCAGCAACCCTATCTTTCTAAACTCTTTACGAGAGGAGATGCCCAACAGGAAAAATTACTGTCAAGTCTCTCCATAAATAGCAGCTTCCTTAATATCCAGTTCTAGGTTAAATTATTGCTTACACATTTTCTGCCTGAAATGGATTTTTAACATAGTCCAAAACACTATTTTTTGAACTTTGCCTTCTTGAAAGATAATACTCTTTCAGTGACTTATTTACCATTACTACTTCATACATTTAACAGGCTTTTTTCCTGCGCACATACAATCCGACAAAACTCTCTGCAAATTCTTTTAAAGCAACATGAACTACACAGGACTAACTTCGCACAAAACACTTAGGCACTGTTTTGTAGTTTACTGTTCTCTTTAAAATTTACGTACGGAATTAGTTTCATACTCTTGATTGCCATACACAGTCTTTTACAGAAATAAGAATTCGAGTTAACACTTTCCCAATCAGGAACAATTCCGCATTTTTTGTTATGTCACAGAAACAAACTGTTCGCTGACAATATTAACAAGCAGGTACACTGCATATACTGACAAGTTGGAAAGTCTGTTGCAAGCACGGAAGGATCAGAGATAAACATTTAGAGTGGATGAGTAAGATATTTATACTAGTACAACGAGATCAGTTTAAACATAGAGTTACTAACAACAGTTAATATTGCATCAAGATATCTAACTTTTTGAAAAATTTCTAACAGTGATTTGAAAAATGGATTCACAAACGTAAAATGTTGTAACAGAAAAAAATCTTCAGCTAACAACTCTAGTTTTCAACCCGGTAACTTTCAATGATGAAGTAACAAACAGGGAGGGGGGAAGCACGTGTTTCAATTAACATTGCAAAATCTGCTATCTGCTCTCCAAAAGTGAGCATTTTTAATGGTTCCCTTCTCCATCAAAACTACCACTTAACTACAAAAGTCTCTCTTACTTACCTGAACTTATCTTATAACTGGATCTTACTCCTGGACCTTAAATATACTGTCACATGACGGCAGCTGTCTGGACAAGTCAATGATTTTCTTTGGAAACAATTAGCCATGCATTACGGGCTCCAGCTTAGGAAAAGGCCATTCTGTACTCGCTGCGCAGCTCTCATCAGAGATTCCATTTTGGTCTGGATATTTTAAACTAAGAGATGCTGAGTTGAGAAGGAAGCTTACCTCAACCTCTGCGTAACAGCAGAATTGTCTATCAATTGGGGCGTAATCAAAACAAATTAGTCACGCTCTTGTTAAAAAATTGTAACAGAAATTAAGAGAGTCTACATAATTACTGAAATGGATTCCTAGCTTTTACTTAACTTTCGTTATTCCATATAATTTCAGTCATTTCAAAATTGTTTTCCATCACACTCGTAGAATTACAAATTAATCCCCAAATTCAATCTTTTAGGTGTTGTTTCTCCAATTCCTATGTTTCATCTTTTGCCTTCCTAAATCTCTCCTAATGATCTGTTGTATTCCGAGTCAAGCATTTATGAATCTTTTCTCAAAATAATAAATCTTAATGAAATATTAATGAGCTAAGTGAAGTAGAACAATATTTAAATGGGCATCTACCACAAAACCAATAAAACGTACTTCATAAAAGATGTATTACCCAGGTGTCATGTGGTGAAGATACACATACCAGCACAAGTGTCAACGTAAGAGGTTTCAGGCAAGGATTCTTTAAAAAAAATAAATAAATTAAAAATAGTCTCTAAATCAGCCCATGCTGACTGAAACATCAGTGTGCAAAAAGATGAAGTACAAAAATTAATAAACTGCAAAATACTGTTACCAAGAAAACAACCCCAAAATGGGTATATGTAACTAATGAAGAATAAATGCACGACACTTTCAGCAGTGAAATGTTTTGCTTCTAGAGTATTTCTCCCCTTGAAATTTTTCCACTTCCTTCAGAAGAATGATACTGTTTTCTCATTACAGCAGTATCCCCTGATTCACTCAGCCTACAGAGAGAACTTCACAAAGAACAAACACAGGAAATTAGAAGATAGCACCATTAGAAATAATCACTCTATCCAGATCAGTAAAAAATAAATAAATAAATAAATAATCTTAATTTATCCTTATCCAACATACTTTGACATTCAGCAGCCTAATAGAGGGTAAAGGGAGCTCTCATAGTTGAATACTGGTAACATTCATAATGGTCATGCATATTACAATCAGAAGTTTTCTAGGGCGCTTTTTGCAAAGTAAGCCTTCATGCAGACAGGCATTCAGTTCAACTCCATTTTCGCATTTCCTATTAGTCCCTGAGAAGTTAATATTTCTACCTACAATATGGCTATTAAAGGCATTGTAACCATGATACACTTAGCTGTTTGGGATGGAAATGCAATGTGGCTTTAGGGAAAAGCAGCACAGAAATTACAGCAAATTAGCAGTGGTAAATACAGATCTTGTTTCTAAAATGCTTTCTTTTCATAAGCAAGGTTGCTGAAGTGCAATATAAATGATTTTTGTGACGGATACAAAACTAACCAGTGCCACTTACCCTTAATAAGTTACTCCTATGAATCCAAGATATTTGAGGCTCTGAGACCTCTCTAATTGAGCATTTCCTTTACATGAAATCATCTGGTTTTTTGACCTAATGTAGGGTCATCATGATCCTTCTTTTAATTACTCAACAGCAGTGCTGGGAAACTTAAAAAGAACCAGGGATTTTCTTTGCTTAACAAGTCTTTTGCCTCTTCAATTAAAGTGATCTCTTTAAATTGTTCAGAATTCAAATGGGGGGTTTTGGTGGACAATTTGCATTATTGCCAGCTGCTCAAAAACCATAAGCCAGGGCTTCCAAAACAAGGGGGCCAATTTAAAATTAAGACACTGGGGTGGAAGGTGGAGGGGAGAGAATAAAGACAAGTTCTTTTTCTTTGCCTTCTGAACAGTTACAGATTGCATTTTAAAGCTCTTCCCTATAATATTCAGGGCTAAATAATGACTTTCAGGGGGGAAAAAGAAAAAACACAAAACAAAACAAAACCCAAACCTGACTTCTACGTAAGTATGTATCTCAGAAATAGAGTATTACATTTAAACACTATGGTATTACGATTTATAAAAAAAAAATATCATTTAACAAATTCATTTTGAAATTACAATTTATATCTAAGTACTGTAAAGTTTGTTTTGAGTATAATGTAAAACTTTGGATTTGCACATACGGTTTATTAAAATTACTCTTACTGAGCTATTACAAAAATTTTGTAACTTATCTCGATAAACATTTTAACTTCTGGAGAAACTTGCCAACACCAGTATAAACTTCAAATCATAGCTGTTTAAGAACAGTTGAGTTCTGTGGAATTCTTCATGCAAGATCAGACAGAAAGCCTTTCCCCCTCAGGACTTATTTCTACCTATCACTAAAAGATTATTACTAAGTTATTTGGAGTATATTACAGTAAGAAAGAAATCTTTTGTTGGCTAGTTAAAGGCCACTACTTAAAGGCCACTACATCTAAAAATTATAATCAGCTTTCACGGGGAATCATCAATGGCTTTATGTTAATTTTACAGGCTAAAGTGAAACAGAACATAATTAGCATCATTTGTTAAATGATATCAAGTGGGTACCTAACTCTTACTATTCAAGGAATCTAGAAATAGATAAGATTATTTGTAGGAATTGCTGAGTTGCAGGAAGCTGAAGAAGTTAGTAAATATAGTATTTATTTTTATAAAAAAGTAGTATGTGTCCTGGAAGACCAACTATAGCCTCTGGCTTGCTCCAACTGTTGCAACATCAATCTTTGCCAATTGGACAAAAAAAAGGTAATACATGTCTTCTCACTAGCACACAAAATAAAGAAATCTAGTATTTTAGAAACAATATCAAAGGAAAATCTTGGTAACTGCTGCAGGCATTAAATATTTGATTGAAGTTCCTGCCATGTTCAATTTCTATCACTGTAATTAATGGATCAAAAATGTTTTATAACACTCTTACTAGGCAAGTATACCACCTCATCAGAAGAGTAATGCTTTTGAGAAAAAACTCATCTATATATACACACACAGTTTCTCAAGTTTTCTGCTTGAATTCTGAGTCAGAGACATTGTTTTACTAAAATATCAGAAATGCTTGAAGAAGCAAATTAGTCTGGCCTCCTTAATATGGAATTCGACTTTTTACTTGCTCAGAGCTCTACTTTGGACCCTTACACTGTAATTCTTAGGCAGAAAGTCATAGTTAAAATACAGAAATGCCTGCTAACCCAGTAGATAACTGCAGATGCACCTAAAGGTAGACAAGATCTTAACCAGCACTACCACTCTTGTGGAAGCTCTACTAACAAGACACTCCTTGTAAACTCGGAAAACACATTCCACTCACTGCTCTGGTTTCAACACACATCACACTCAAAGTTAGCTTTACTGTAGGCAGGTTTGGGTGCTGCTGGCAAGGTAGTTGTGGTGTCACAGAACATGGAATGGAAAGTTTGGGTAGTAAACTAAGGCAAATAGCTCACGCTGAACGAGGTGCTGCTACGAACGTGTCACAAGCCATATCCAACCTATCTCTCCACACTAATGAGCTACCGGTGGAAAGGTGTGTTAATGACACAAACCTATCTATACAGTCAACTGAGAGTTCTGATAATAAAATCTACACCTGGTATGATTCAATATTGATTTTATTGAAAACTGACACTTGGAGAATTCAACATATATTTCTGGTCATCAGCACTGACCACAAGTTATTGTTTCTGTTCAATTCCAACCTCTCCCCTGCACCTCCAGCCTCCACAAACTCAGCCGCCATCCATGTGAGGCTTCTGGCCTCCCTCGCAGGCTGAAACCGGTCCGAGGTTATAACTAAAACTTCTGAAGGGAGAAGTGCTGCAGACCTAGATTTGCACTAAAGAAGATGGTGAAACTGATTTTGAAAAAAAATTATAACCAGTTGCTTTGGAAAGAAACCATTGTGGGACCCAGAAGACCGAGGCAGCACAAAACTGGCATTTGTTAATTAAAAATCACATTCCATCAAGTCAAGGAAACACTCTTGTCGGCTTGTATGAAAAACACAGCTGAGCTATTTTCAAAGTAAATAGCAGGAATCCACAGACAAAAGCTGAGCAAAGGATGAGTTTTGGGAATAGATACAGAAGGCTTAGATTTAGGAAAACTTAAAACTTTCTCGACCACTCCCACGATCAACAATTCAGGAATATAATACTCGCTAGAGAATATTTTACAGAGAATAAATATTTTGAAGACATAGAAAAATAGTTCACAGCATCAAGGTACCTTTAATATATTACCTTGAAATAAAACTTGTATTTAAAAGATTAAAAAGAGAAGATTATTCTTGTAGTGGTATCAACTTTTCATTAATACAACTATTAAGCAGAGTATATCTGGGTTTTTTTCATATATTCACATTATTGCTTGCTACCACAACTGTACAAGGAACATATTCTTAACTTACATTAATGTTCATGTACAGTAATTTTAGATACCTACAGCAAATTTTAAAATATGAGTGATTTGCAATAAAAAAAAGCCTAGTGGGAAGATATGCACAACTAAGATGTAAGTAAAAGAAATGAAATACAACTGGCCTGACCCAAGCATACATCATACATCCAGTAAAAAAGAAGTCTTAAGCTTGTGCAGAAAATAAGCTTTGTAAACCAAAACGAGCAGAAGCAAGGGTGCAATAAATAATTATCTAACACATTTAAACTTACACTGTTGCTCAGTGTACCCTGCTTTGATTATTTTAAATATATGCCATCCGCATTTGAATCTGGAACTGTATTGTTCAATAATTTTTTCAATAATTTTTTCCTGCTTATGTGGCTTTAAAACAAACAAACAACAACAAAAAAAAACCTGAAAGGTCCTCTTGGACAATAAGTTTTAGTAAAACAAGTCCTTCTGCACTCCTGTGTACAGGATCTGGTAAACATTAGGAATAAAGGTGATACATGGCATTAGCCTGAATTAGAACAGCTACACTATAAACTGCAATACTAATATTTTTTGTGATATTGAGTTCTAATCAGATGCATGCAATTCTCTCAGTGATTCTTCTACTCCAAGTAAAATAATTCTATTTTCCTGCTTTTTTTTTTAAACTTTTAAACTGGAACTTTTTCAGAACCAGCTGACAGGACTTCATCGCGAAAAGCACAGAGGTTTCTACTAACGCTATGACATTTGGGTTCCAAAAAAAGCACAGTTTCAAAAAGAACTTTATCCCTCCCTTTTGTTTGAAGAAGTTAGGCAACATCCCATAAAAAAAAAAAATTTACAACTGACTAGTCACTGACAAAAGTTTAGGAAGATCTCAGAAGGTATTTCAGCATGTAAATGAATGATTAAAAGGATTTACACAATGTACAGTCAATCAGTTGTGTAATTTTGGGATAAAAAAATACCTGCTCACTTGTATACCATTTTCAGCTGTGTATTTATAGTAATATATATATATATGTACACACACGCGCGCACACATATAAAAGTCTTGAAAATCAAGATACATTAATAAACAGAAGTAATAAAAGTAACAATAACTTAAGTAGTAGTTAACATTTGCGTGAAATTCGTTGCAGAGTTTGACAAAATGCACTTAGAACATGCTCTTATTTTTTTTAAAAAAGAAACCAAAACCACAAACAAACAGAAAACAAAACAAAACAAAACAAAACAAAACAAAACAAAAAAAAAATGAAAACACCACAAGATTCCGTAGAACCAATGCTATGTCACCACCAGGAGAGCACCAAGCAAGGCACCATTGGAAAGACAACATACTTGAATAAGTCTCTATAAATAAATCAAATGCTAATCTGGTCGAAAAATCGGTGTCTTTGGTAAAAATTCTATAAGGATGACCTGTATAAAAAGAAAACAAATAGATATTAAATGGAAGATGGCAGCAATCCTATTATCTATCACAATGATAATTCACATGCTTTTTTTTTTGAAGTATATCAAGGTGTGATGACAATCAAAATGCTTTTCTCAAGTAGGAGACCATTAGAAAAGCCATGTTTGATACAATTGTTTGGGGGTAGAAACTCAAAACTCTTAAAGATTGACATTCAATTAGAAAAGTTAGTTTGCCCATACCTAATACATCTAAACAAGCTGAAATAAGCTACTAAATGATTATTCTTTAACATAATTAATTTACTTTAATAGGAAAAATAATACAGAATAAATGCGTTCATTATATTAAAAAAAAAACCAAACCAGAAGGCACAATGTATGCAAAGTTAATTTTCAATTACACACACAGTTCTTCAAAATTGTTTCCACTTAATATAGGACTCTAAGTCAGGTTTATATTTCAGGACTTGTATCAAAATGTGTACCAGCTTTTGCAAAGTTCCCACATCTAACAAACCTGCAAGCAGTTAACAAGACACTTGACTGATGCTTTTGCATGATTTTCCTTATGGTCCTGATTCCCATTTAAATTGTGTTTCTGAGCTATGTATGCATGGCAGGGTATGCTTCAGAACACAATCCAAGTATTTATCCTACTTTAAGCAGAAAGCTTATAGAAAATGTTCACTTGTGCCTTTTCTTTTCTTTTCTTTCTTCACAGAAACAGTGGTAAAACAGCAGCATGATTATGTTCATAAAAAATGCATCTGGTAACATAACTAAGGATTTTATTAACTTATAAGGGGAGCATGCCTTTCCAACAAGTTAAAAAAGAAATTCTAAATGTTTTGTATTGTAAAAGAGAAGATAACTTTATCTAATCGCATACCAGACATCAGAAAATAAGTCTTTTATTTCTAAGGCAAAAATAATGAGAAATCAAAATCAGGTGCATAAGTTTATTTTTAGAGATAATCAGAAGAGGCTTATTTTCAGAAGTGATGCAAACTTCTCAAAATTCACAGATCACTGACATGAATCAACCGCTGGATGCTTCAGACTTATCAGGGCTTCTGATATTCAGGCAAGGGCTCAAAAGAAGGAAAGATGGAACATGATGTTCATGCCAAAGGTGTAAGATTATTTTGTCTTTAGGTACTTACTTAATTCATCATCTACTACAGTGGATTTAGAACCTCAAGCTGGCAAAGCTCTAGATTTTGGGTACAAGAGTCTAATTTAATTCACTTGTTTTGAAAAAAAATTGAGTGCGATTGTTTACTGTTCAAAATTAAACCTTGAGCACAACAAGGACAGTTTCTAAGAGACTAGTGAATCAGTTCACTGGAAATGAGAAAATGGTACGGAAAAGTTTTGTAAAAATTTCTCATTAAAGATATCCAGAGATAATATATTAGATGTTTTCACAAACTGAAAATAAAGTCTTTTCTTTTTATCCGGTAAAACTATATGCCCATGCTTACACATTATTAAACAAGCCGACTGGTTTTAAATTGTAATAAATGTTCATCTCTAAATGTTGCTGGGCCATAGTATTTACACACTGGTGTTGTACATGGGGTTTTTCAACTGAATCTGCAATATCTTGGATGCGACAACAGTTTCCTGTAGAAAACCAAACTCTTCAGTGAAATAAAAAACCTTTCGTTTAGGTAAAGCTCAAATCTACTTTCTTAAATGTGCTTTATTCTATTGGCAGTCACATCTCATACATCTAAACCAAATATTTTGTAGATCAGACATTACAAAAAGCCTACTTATTCAGTGAACTGAATGAAACTATTCTGTAAAAAGTGTATTTTAAAGATCTTATGTATCAGGCTAGAATAAGATCTAATGTAGAAACAGGGAAAAGAAGAAGACTAAAAGAAAAGGATTCTTTTGCCATAATTTCCAACTATTTAATCACTTTTAAATTTTTTATATGCATGACAGCTTAGTTGTTTCAAAGAACAAAGTACCATGCAGCAAAAGATCACAGGAAAGTTAGAACTATTACAACAGCAATTTCTCAAAGGCTAATCTTTATTTTTAAAAAGTTAACCCTTCCTATCGCCTACCTCCTAGAGGAAATTCTGCAACTTCTAATGTTTCTTACATTTCAATAGCTTAATTTCATTCTATTCTATGTACCTCCAAGATATTTCAAAAATGGAAATAAAACCAGCACCAAAAACGAGCATGACGGCTGCAGGCTAAACAAACTAAAATCCCACATTGGACATCATTCATTTTAAACCTCATGTAACTTCTCACTGTACATTTCCAAGGACTTACGGAATCTCAGCCAAAAGTTGAAGAAAGTTAAAACTCCAGAGACTGACTTAAAAATATTTTACTGACACCAACTGGAGATAAAGATACTTCCAAGAGGTAAGGGGTAGCTAAAATCTAAAAAGGCTAAAGGTTTCTTAAGCTCCAACAGCTTAGCTGAAAGGTCCTCTTCCATACTTTTAGACTCGATTAGCATTATATAAAACAGCCATATCTGACTTGCTGCGTAACCAAAGTTGTGGTTATTCTTTATACAGCATCTAAAATTTCACACTCCATCAGCACATGTTCAAGCTATTTTATCTTGGCAATTAATTTATTATTTTTCAGAACACAGTGAAGCCTTGTTTTCAAGTCATTCATAACTTTATAAATCAGTCCTGCACATGAAACCATGCATCTGTGAACCGTAGAAAATCCTTGCACTCAGGCGATTAAGCTCCTGACACCTTTACTGATTAATAATCATGAAAAGAATAAGATCAGAAGCAAAATAAATGATCATTTAATAGAGAAACTCACAAAACAGCCCTTTAACTTACATATTCCATCATGTTATTCGTTTCACATTTCCTTTTGCTTAGTCTCCAATGCAAGCACAGCTAGACAAGGAGGAAAGAAAAAGAAGAAAAATGAGCTGTATTTTATTGCAGCACACAGACTAGCCCATTTGTCCACCTTTCATATTTTTTGTTCAACAAAAGCATCTGTTTCCATACTGTGCAATTCAAACTCCAACAGTACGAAGCTGCTCCCTGCGGCACTCACCTTGTGGTATAACCTATTGTTTTCCCATTCTAATAACTTCTCAATCGATCTTCGTGTCTGGAAGACAAATGAGAAAGAATTTTACTCTTGACTGGTTTTAGAAAAACTTTGTTTTGCAGCTGCTTTTCTGTGAAAAGGAGAGGTACAGGACAGTGACTGAGTACAGGGTGGTCTGTAGTACTATCAAAACTTCTCTGGCATTAAATAGTGAACTAGAGCAGAAACAACTTTTTAGGATAACCAAGTAACTATCTTCGATCATTTTGGAACAAAAACTGTTCATACATATGCCTTCTGGTTTTTACAGCAGTTGTAACTTTAAAACCATAGAAATTTTGAAGTGATCTAAGTATAAAAGCAGAAACACAGCTCCCCCAGAACCAATGGTGTAAATAAATGCACTGCTTCTAAGAAGGTTGGCATGAAACCCACAAATGTTGCAAATTATTTTGCAATGCTGTAGGTCAAGTACAAACATGCAATACTCTGAACAAAAGGAAAATGTTTGCTACTTTTGTATCCAGATTTTAGAGACTGAAAATCAAATGCAGAAAGGTACAGTAAATTACACAAATAAGCATTACTAAATCTGTGATTTTTTTAAAGAGCAAACTTAGTATTTAGGATTCTAAAGCAAAGTTTTACTGCCTGTGCCATCCACTCTTTACACTTCAGACAGAGAATCCTGAGAGCTGTTCTGCACCATTTCTTAAGATTATGCATGTTAATGTTAAAAGATATTCCGTGCTGTAAAGTTTTGCAGCATTTTGAATATAATTATTCAGTTATATTTACATTCGAGAAATACATTCTGACATTTATGGTCATTTGACTGCCAGAATATATACTGCTTAGCTCTAAATGGGATTTGCTACTGACTATGAATAAAGAGAGGATAATTCATGGCACCAGGTGTTAAGATGAGACCAACAGAGCTGCAGGTGCAAAAGGATGGAGCAATGACAAGGATCAAATACAACTTAGTGCAGCTGCAGCTTCCTTACAAGGCAGAGAGGGGTGAGGGGAAGGCATGAGAAAGCATCTTGCTGTTATTACTACGAAATACAAGTACTGTACATGAACCTTAACAAATCAAGCTAAATGCTATCATGAGAAACAAGAACATCTGAGTAAAATAAAAATTAAGCAACAGATTATTCACTTCCCACCAAATATTAACACCTTGGTTTTCAAACACCAGTTACTCTCTAGCTTAACACCAAAGCGGTTGTGGGGAAACATATCCAAGCATGTACTGTGGTCACATGATTAAAAATTAGATCACTACTATCTATGAGTAATCATTACATTGAATTTATTATATTTTAAAAAGCACAAGCCAATGAATTATCAGAAGGTGGATGTGCCAGTGACTAATTTATCACATCAATTGGGAATTGAGTATTTTGGGGGTTATTGTTATTATTATGTTTTTTAAGACAGTGCCCTTTAACAATAATCAGTAGACCTCACTTGTTTCTTTGTAAAGATAGCCTTTTAGAGTCTGCTCTCTTTTTAAATGAAAATAGGGCAGCAGTTATGGTCACACTTTTGTTAATTTAGTTGCCAGTCAGCTCCAAATCAAAAGAAAATAAGGCTGCAGAGTGTAATTAACATTCAGTTCAGTCGTTTTGTCCCTTGTCTAGCCCCCAAGCTTTGTTAAAATTGCCATCTGAATGCTGAAGGCTGTAGGGAAATCGATTTGATTCTAATCGCACCATGAAAAGAACATGATCTAACTGCTTTCAGCCCTCCGTAAATCTGTACTAGGTCTTTAGCACAATGCAACTTCCAATTTAAAAAGCACTGAATGTCTCGTCAATGACTTTGTGAAGAAAAAAGAACAAGGAGCAGACATAAAAATTCCAATAGTTGTTTAAGCATTAAAGTTCATTTGCATCACAGCAAACCTGAAAAGGGCTGACCTCTCAAACCGCCTCTCAGGTCTATGAAGTTGTAGCCTTGACAAGCTCACATTGACAGAGCTCATTGACTCTGAAAGGCTACTCTATCAATGGTGAAAAATGGCAATAGGTTCTACTCTGAGCAGGCATCTGCCTGCCCACCCGCTGCTAAACCAATGGCAAAACTGATTCAAAACCTGAATCTACCTTGTAATCTTCCTTTCCAGGACCTTTTAATAATAGATTAAGATCACTATACAATTTAATTTCATTGTTTGCCCCAAAGAGTGTGAAAAACATCCAAGCTTTTCAAACTCCAATAAAATTACACATATATTACAATACATACACATAAATAAGAAATTGATAGGCAGTTATGCACTATTAATTGATTTATTTAAATAAGAAGCCACTTTAACGTCATTCGACTACTGCGAGATAAACACACACGCAGCCTCGAGAACACGATCATTTATGTTCCCGGAGCCTTAAACACAATCCTTCCTGTAGTATAATTCGGGACCGCCACAGCTCCCAAACCATGTCATACTTTTAATACAGAAACGTTAATGAAAATCGGACTGTAAAATATTTCTGCAAACCTCAGAGCTTGGAATAAAAAGACATGAATTAAACCGCATCGCACAATCCACTATAGTAAGTTTTCTTCCTACTTGACAGGTGAAAAAAAGCACTTGCACGTGCAGCTTAATTAATCACTGCTCTTGACATCTCAGTGATTTACAGTGAGGAGCAGGTGAGGATATACAAAACCAGAAAGGAACACTTGATTTGAGTGTAGCATTTCCAGCACACTAGGATGACAAGCTTATATATTCTATCAATAGTGTACAGAAAAACCCATAGAGCAAATTATTTGTTAGCCACAACAAAAGCACAAATTAAGTGGAAGAGAGACTTGCTTATTAGGAAGATTTAATACTATCCAGCTTTTAATTTTTTTTTCCTAAACAATCCCAATCCAATATTTGAGCAAAGCTAAAACTGCAATTCAAGTATACTTTTTAGCATACCAATGATAAGAAAGTATGCTTTGTAACACACTTTGAAAAAAAAAACCAAACAGATAGTCTTTAATGTTATCCACAGAATTTTGAGACTTCTTAAATCAACTATCTAGATGCAACATTTAATGAAATGTTCCTGTAAAATAACTTACTCTTTGAAGTTATTCACATTTGACAGCGTCTTTTGAAAAATCAGACTATTAAAAAAGTCCAATACAGAATGCACTTTTACCAATGCTTATTGCTCCCAATCAAGTAAAATAAAGTTTTGCCCTTAAACATGGAAGAAAAAAAATCAGGAAGACTAAGCATGAGCTTTTCAATAGAAACAAAGCAGTATGCAATACAAAAAGTGTGTTACCTGCACTAGGTCTTATGCAAGACCTTTCTGTCTTTGCAGCGTCTAGTGAAGTCAGCTTACAATTCCAGATGAAGTTACAATCTGGACTGGGAGGCTGTGAGCCCACAGGATCCCTACTTGCAGTGCATGACCTAGAACACGCACGCTACGCTAAATTGTGCCAGTGAATGGGCCAAAGCCCCCTCGGCTCCTGCTGCAAATCAGTAAGTGATCTTACAAGACTCCCAAAACAGTGCTAATCTGAGTTGTCTTTATTTAAGTGAGGAAGGAACATGGACAGTAACAACACAATCCTCCACTATCAGTTTTATTCACAGATATCTGTGAAGAACAGAAGAATCTCCTGCTACATGCCTTTGTTCTTTCACTTCTCATGTGAAAAGTTCAAAAACATATGTAAATGTAGTGCAACAATAATCTAATAAACAGTAAGTGAAAGTTTTCAAATTCATACAGAATCACAGAATGTTAGGGGATGGAAGGGACCTCAAAAGATCACTTAGTCCAACCCCCTCCACAGCAGGATCACCTACAGTAGGTCACACAGGAACGCATCCAGGCAGGTTTTGAATGTCTCCAGAGAAGGAGACTCCACAACCTCCCTGGGCAGCCTGTGCCAGTGCTCTGTCACCCTCACAGGGAAAAAGTTTTTTGTAAAGATTCTGTGGAACCTCCTATGTTCCAGCTTGTA
>NW_009704999.1:0-16617 GCF_000703405.1 Apaloderma vittatum
TCCCTCTCCCTCTCCCTCTCCTCTCCTCTCCGGCACTTTGCAAAGCCAGACGCCTAAAAAACATCACGTAGCAGTTTCACCCTTCCTGGAAAACATGACTTGCAACAGGCTTGTAAAATTAAGTGCAGCCTGCCACTGTGCCTGGCCTGCTGTGGCTGACCTTAGGGAGGAGCATTAGTTCCACAACCTTTTCCCAGTCTTCCAATTCAAGCTCTGATGTGTTTCCAAATAACACATATATAATATTAATGTTAGATACTGACTTGTGCCTCAGATTTCCCATTTGTAGGATTTAGGGCATTCTGCCACCACCCATTGAAAAGCTTTGGGGTGCATAGTCGTACCCAAAGCTGTACTCTCAGGCTTTCCAAGAGAAATAGAAAATTATTGCGTTAATGACTCCTGGGCCACATTTTCAATTTTTTTTTTTTTTTTGCATCAGCACAATGAAGTCTGGAAAACCTTTTTTGTTAACACTTCCTTGAGTCTCCCTAACATTTTCTTTAGTATGATATAATTACTACTATAATGGCTACATGTGTTTGTCTGGTCCTCATCCTTTCCTGTAGCTGTTCTACACCTAGGTGTTGATCTGCACGCAGTTGCCGTCACCTTACGACGACTGGACACGTTGCTGGCAACAGCAGCTTTGTGCATCCAGTGGTTCACAGGCTTTTTTTTTCAGATGCCAAAGCCTGAGAGCACTTTCAGATACACTTGAGAAGCTGACAGTGTCCTCTCTTTCCAGGCTCTGAAGGGAGGCCAGGCAGTCTTTAAATCTTTACGAATAAGCTGGGAACAAACAAGCAATTAGCAAGAGGCCGACGTGCATGAAAGCGCGTTACTAGGGGCATTCTGCCTCCACCGAATCCTGCCCGTAAATGAAGAAGAAGTGATGGAATCTAGGGATAGAGATCACCAGCCTGATTGTCATGCTTGATAGGATGCTTCCTATAGACCAGCTGATCTGAAATCGATGTCTGACCGCCAAAAAGTAAGATCCCATGTCTCCTGCATCTCAGATCACCAGCCTGATTGTCATGCTTGTTAGGATGCTTCCTATAGACCGGCTGATCTGAAATCGATGTCTGACCACCAAAAAGTAAGATCCCATGTCTCCTGCATCTTCCAGGTTTGTAGAGAAAAGCTTGGAAACGTGGCTGAAATAAATCCTAAAAGTCAGAAATCACGTGGCAACCCTACACCCTGTTGCCCTTTAGAAAAAAAAGTAAAAACCTCTCTTGTAGGTAGTCCTATCACGATTTAAATGTCTGATTTGTGGGGTTTTGTGTGTTTGAGATTGTCAGTAGTCCGCTGGACACCATGTAAAACCAACACACACAGAGCTGGTCAGACTTATCTTCTGCAGAAAATATGTGTGAAAAAACACACCAGAAAAACACACTGTAATTTGTTTTCAAATAAAATTTCTATGAGGAATGCTGATTTTTTTTTATCCAGACTTGGGGCACAGTTGTCTCTCATAAACTGAGAACATCCTTCTGAAAACTAGATAAACCCATACCATGTTCCAGCATATTTTGTTTTAAAAGGAAAAAACAGCTTCAGTCATGCTGACCCTGGGGAAATATGGTAAATTCTCTGGGGACCCTGGAAACTTCCTTTCCAACGATTTTTTTTAAAAAGTATGTGTTATTGAAGGTTCTCGCTTAAATTCACCATCATCTTCACCTTTTTTTGCAGCTCAGTGCCCAAGAAGCTTCGCAGGGACGTAGAATAAGAGGCAGTGCCAGAGCCAGATCTCTCTGAAGAAAAGGGGAGCAAGGTAAGAAGTCCCAGAAAAAGAAGGAGCAGCATCCACTGCCCCAAACACTGGTGTTGTGAGCTTGCTGACACCTTTTTTTTTGGGCTGCCAGTGTACACAACCTCTCGTGGAGCACCCTTGGAGCCTGGCTGAACCCTCACTCCAGTTGCATTTCACTTGTGGTTTCTTCAGTGAGCTGCCACTGTTGCTATGACGATTCTTTTGCAGCTTGTTAATAAGGGAAAATGAAAACATAAAATATTCACGGCTGACTTCTGTTTTGTTATTGCTAGTTTTCTTTTTTCCACCCCCCCCTCCATCCCCTTACATGTGGCAAAAAGAATGCCCCGTTTGTAAAAGGACAGATTGGATTTCTGGTTCAGGACTGCTTTATGTAATTAATTCATAGTCATAAAACAACAACAACCAAAAAATCCAAAGCCCCAGAAAAGAACAACACAGAGGATCAGCTGAAGCCAAACTTATATGATGTTTTTCATTACGTAACCATAAAATGCTCCTACTGAAAGGGTTTATTGATCACCCAATAATGAAGGAACAAGGCTAAGCTTCCAAAAACGCGGCACCCAATCTATATGGACTGATAGACATAATTGATTCCTTTCAGTGTGGAGGTGTTAACGCAGAAAAAGATTAGGTTATCTGAGAGGAGCAGCCTGAATGTTTAGATTGCTATTCAATAAAGGCTTTGTACGGTACCAGCACTTCGAGGGGGCTGTTTCATATTTTCAGTCTTATCTGTCAACAGCTGTGCATAATCCGCCACGCGTGGATCAATAGGAGCCAGAGGTATTGCGTTACAGGGTGGTAATTCCTCAGAAAAGAGAGCGCGCATTGAGACTCCTTTGATAGCGTTGATGTCAGCGGGCAAGCTAAAAGCTGGCAATTATCCTTCCTTCAAACATTGATTATTTAAAAGTTCCCATGGATTGGGAAGTTGCGGAGGGCGGAGGCGAGCGACAGAGGAGCGGGCGCCTGGCACGGTCCCCGTGCACCCGACGTGCCCCGTCGTGGCCAAAGTGGCCTCTGACGTGCATCGTGTCACAGGTCCACGCGCTGGAGCAAGAAACCTTCCCCTGTGCCTCGCAACGCGTGATGCCAAGGGCTTTCAGTGGTGTGACCTGGGCTCTCTGCCTCCAGACCCAGCATGGCAGCGCTTCATAGAGGAGATGGTTTCGATGCTTGGTGTCTCTCGCGCAAGTGCTTTCGTGCGCCACGAAACACCACTGCCAGAGTTTTGCCATCTTGCCGCTGGTGCAATGGAGTGATTCAGCCCCGAAAAGGGCAGCATGGCAACCCTTCCTGCCTGCTGCGGGGCAGAGGAAGGGAAAGTCAGCAAACATGCTGACTCTGAACCGGTTGTGTCTGAACTCATCCCCCTGTTACCATCAGGACCAGCGAAAAAAAAGAAGGAAATGAGTTTTGAACCCTCTCCTCTGCAAATCCTCACTCCTGCTACCTCTGCCCTTATCCTGGATCTGGCTGCCCAGCAGTCAGGGCGTTGTGAGCTGCAGTGGATGATGCTTTGTGGCTGTGAAGGAGTTAAAATATTCTCTTGCATTGACCCACCCTTCGATTCTTTTGGCTGGTCTCAGACATTCGTGTGTCCAGTCCCACCCATGAGGAATCATGTAACCCACAGGCTCGCTCAGGAGCTGCTAAATTATAGGTATCAGGTACTAAAGAAGAATCACATGTGAATGCTTGTGTTTATTTTCACAGAATTGTAGAATAATTTACATTGGAAAATACTTTTAAGGACATCGAATCCAACTGTTAACGTAGCACTGCCAGGTCCACCACTAAACCATGTCCCTAAGCACCACATCTACATGTCTTTTAGATACCTCCAGGCATGGTGGCTCAATCACTTCCCCAGACTGCCTGTTCCAGTGTGTAACAACCCTTTAGGTGAAGAGATTTTTTCCTAATATCCAATCTAAACCTCCCATGGCACAACCTCATTTTCCACCATGAGGTTTTATTTATAAGAATTGTAGGGGTTTCCTCCCCTTTTATAGAAGCAAAGGAGCAGCTTCCAAATGAAAGAACAGCAAAGCTGGTTGCCTAAATTTTTCAAACTGGGGCTCCAAACTGGATCCGAGCAAGAGCTGCAGAGAGCTGGCAAAGAAATGACAGCAAAAACACTGGTGCCAAGCAGATGCCACAACGTTGCCCAGAAAAGCCCGAGGATGAGATTATACAATCCAGAGAGACCTGAGCTGGCTGAACGGAGATGATCTTAAAAAAAATCCAATTCTGCAAGCTCCAAAATCTTAAACGGAGTGATTCTGGCTCTTTGCTTCCAGCCAGGGGCAAGGCAGGGCTCCGAGCCCTGGCTGTCAGCCAGCGCCGGAGTAATGAGAGGAGAGCTGCCCAGCTGCACCACGCTCCACTCCCAGCCCCAAGCAGGGATCCCTTCTGGCAACCTGCTTCCTCCTCTGTCAGCTGGCATGGGATCTTTTGCACCCTAAATCAGCTGGTTTTTTTGGGGAGGGGTTAGGACCTGAGCTGTCCCAAGGGCTGGGAAAAGAGGGCATCACTGTAAAGATGTCAGGTGAGGGTTTATAGGAATCGCTCGTTGGCACTGTGCATTTTTTTATCTATTTTTTTTTGCAACATTATTCTGCAAGCTGCTTAGTTTAATTAAAGCTCCGCAGCATGAGCTTCTCCCGGCGTGTACTAAGTGCTGCCTTTAGGTCTTTCAGTGAGCTAACTATTAATTTCTGCAAGTTAATCTGCATGCCTGCCTGCTTTTTTTGCCTCCGGAGACAGGAGGTTTCTGTGCTCCCCACTGTCCCATCATCCACCCAGTGTCCCTCTGCGGATGGACACAGCATCATCAAACCTTCATCTGTTCCTTGGTACCCCAGGGCTGCACCCACCTTTGCCCAGAGGTGCTGGAGGAGAAGCTACATCCAAGTTTTCCCACAGAGACAAGAGATTTTAATGTGTAAATATCTTTCAAAGAAGTCATGAGGTGGCCAAACACTGAAATGATAATTTGATTTGTTTGCCTGTTGTTTCAAAAAGCAAACACATGAAGGAAAAGCCTTCCCCTGGCTATGTACATCTATTTACAGATTTAATATTCTCGGCAAAGTGAGCGAGTGCCCTCCTCGAGGTCAGAGTCAGCCTGTTCGCTTCTTCTCACCTCTTGTTTCTGAAGTTTTCCTCATATCCGTATTTATAAGTCCCACTGAAGAAGAACTGAGCTGTCTCCTTCTGTCATCGAAATGCCAGAAAGAGCCTTTTGCTCCTCAAAAAACTAATAACCAATATGCTGAGGTTGTTTCGCTCCCCGTCTTCCCTCGACAGCACGTTAAACAGATGTCACAGCGTGCACCAGCAAGACACAGGTGGATAAGCAGCAACTGTCTGGAGTTTAAGAAAACTCAGGGAGAAGGAAAAAGAAACATATGGAGGAGCGAGTCAAAATCTGATTGCCAGGATCTGGTGGGGATGCCTGCCCTCTCCCCAGCAAAATGAACCGAAGCCTCAGAGGCACCTGCTTCATTTCTGCTCTCTGAGAGTTACGTGCCCATGGGAGCAGCTGTGCCTGCAGTGCCCAAGCAACATCTGTGTGTCTCCTGGGGAGGTGTTGGGTGTGGACACGTCTCCAGGCTCTCCACTGCTGCATTTCCCTTACAGCACCTTAGACTTCTGCCCAAGCCCACTGTGGCTTTGTTTCATGCCACGTCTACAAGCAGCCTGATGAAGAAACATCAGGTAAGCGTCCTGTGTTCAGTGCTGCAGTGCAGGGTCTTGAATTTAACTTTCAAAGCAAGCTGGATCATGGCTCCCCTGATGCCTGAGGGATTTACCCTCTCTAGATACAAATCCAGGGTGGGAGAGATAGCACCAGCTTGTTGAACCACAGAAAGGTGTCTTCATAGAATCCTAGAATGGCCTAGGCTGGAAGGGACCTTAGAGCTCATCTAGTCCAACCTCCCTGTCATGGGCAGGGACACCTCTCAGCTAGATCCGGCTACTCAAGGCTCCATCCAACTTGGCCTTGAACACCTCCAGGGAGGGGGCAGCCACAACGTCTCTGGGCAATTTATTCCAAAGTCTTGCCACCCTCGTATTGAAGAATTTCTTTCTAAGGTCCAATCTAAATCTATTCTCCTTCAACTTAAACCCATTTCCCCTTGTCCTATCAGTGGACACTCTTGTAAGAAGTCCCTCCCCAGCCTTCCTGTAGGTTCCCTTCAGGTATTGGAAGGCAGCTATTAGGTCTCCCCAAAGTCTTCTCTTTTCCAGACTGAACAATCCCAGCTCCCGCAGCCTGTCCTCGTAGCAGAGGTGCTCCAGCCCCTGGATCATCCTTGTGGCCTTCTCTGAACATGCTCCAACAGATCCACAGGATCTGTCTTCAAGAGCAGTGCTGTGGGGCGAGTGCCTCTTCTGGGAGATCAGTGTGCACCGATCTTGTTCAAAACTTGACACAGACCTCATCTACCCCTGGCCTTCGCCCAGAGGATCTCAAAGCAACAAGTCTAACAACAGGAGATGATAGATGAATGAATGAGTGTATAATCAGGTTGCACCCTTGGCTAGAGAGTGCATAGAGGTGTTAATTAGGGTTTCATAGTTTGATTCAGGATGCCGTGATCGTGATCTGCTTGGGAATTTGTGGATAAGACGTATTTTTGGCCGAGAGAAGAAGTCTTTTTCTTAAATGGCGATCATTCTGCTCATGGCAATGTGACGCTATGTATTTGTTGTAACGAAGCTATAATGTAGCTCTAATCTACTCTATAGGTGCATTGTGTTTAGCGCTGTACCATTTCTAGGCTGTACCATTTCTAGGCTGTACCATTTCTAGGCTGTACCATTTCATGAAGTCAAGCTCATCTTGAGAAAGCCGGGGCTGGGAGCTGCTGCGGCACTGAACTAACAGTGACAAGGCTTTTGTCATGATGAGATAGCAGATCAAACTCTCTCAAGCTGCTTCACGTGACCAGGCTATAGTGGTGCCTGAGAAGGCAAAAATAATTTACTGGTAGGGTCACATAGTTGGCAAGGGAAGGCTGCCCTGCTGACAGTGTGCTCCTGGTTCCCAGGTGAAACCAAGCACTGCGGTGCTTGGTGGACTTTTTTCTGTGTAAGAACTTCGGCATTTATGTAGGCTTTCACCAAAGGCTTTGACGCAAGGAAAGCAAAGGTTGGCTAGAAGCTGTCTCCTCCATCAGCTATAGCATTTTGCTCTTGTGTCCTCGCAATGCAAATTCCTGAATGGTCCCATATTCCAGCCTATGCCATTCTATGATTCTATGAAATATGACTTTTCCTGAAGTCATGATACGCAGCATCGTTGACAGGTCATTGCGGTTTCCTGTAAGACCTTTACCGCTTCTTCTGCTCTGTGAAGAAAGGCTTTTGGTTATGCCTGCAAGCCTCAGGGATGCTTTGACCAGCCCTCAGGCACCCATGAGCTGGAGCAGTCTGTCTACGTGCTTTGCTTACTCTTCAATTTCTTTTGTGGCCTAATTTAGACTGATGGCCCAAGTAACGAGCTTTCTCAAAAAGCCTTGAAAAGCTCTGGAAGCAATGACAGCGTCAGGGAGAGAGACCAAAAAAAAGGTACAGAATACTGGCAATCCGAGAGCAAAGAGTGACACAGCTCTGCCTCCTGATAATGAAGAAAATGTTAATTGAAATCCTTGTAAGCCTAGAAAGAGCTGTTTCAAAAACTAAGTACCTATTTTGTCATATAATGAGGGACATGAAGCCATATTTTGCAAAGGCTGAAGAGCTGTTTCAGCATCTGCTTGCTGGGTTTGTGGCGGTCTCTTTTTGGAAACAGCAAAATGATTCCTCTAATTCCCCCCTAAACGAGAGAGCTTTCTGCCTTTTTTTTATTTGCTGCTGCTGCTGTGGGACTGCCATTGCTTTAACGTATCCTGAGGTGAGGGAGAGAGCGGCTCAGGTTTGTCAAGTCAACGTTTGCAAAGCCTAACGTGACCGCGCCGCAGCCTATTTGCTCTCTTCAATGCTTCGCAGGCTTGCACACGGAGTGAATCGTGCCGGAATAATAATGCCACATCTCGCAATTCATTCTCATCAGTTTTAATGAAGATAAAGGGGCTCACTTTATGAATCCACTTGGGCTTAACAAATTAAACATGCTGCTGAAGGGGTACATGTGAACGGAATATTTGTCCTTATAATGTTCATTTAGGCGGACGAAGTTAACTAACCTTATTCCATATATTTTTGTTTTCTTCTTGCTGCCGAAAGAAGGCCTCACAGCTAGGCAGTCAGCTCTGATCTTGTTCCCTGCTCATTAAACACATTGTTGAATTTTCATTTTACCACCGTCCTTTATGATGTAGCACCGTCTAGCTTTGAAAAAGCATTTTGGGTGTCCGACAGTCAGAGGGAAGGAGCAATGAGGGAGTGGGTAGCAGCACAATCATAGAATGTTAGGGGTTAGAAGGGACCTCTAGAAATCTCTCTTTTTTTTCCACAGCAGCAAAATCAACCACCCACCAACCAGTCCCGGCTGCAGGCAATTCCCCAGCTCCTCCACGAAGCTTCATTTCTTGGTCCTATGTCTATCGATGGCTGCCAGACTGCAGCAGCCACCTGGAAGGAGTTGAGTAACCCTCCCACCTCGCTGGGGAGGTTGGCTTCAATCTGAAAGTTGCTCGGATTTGTTACGAGCAGATGCCACGGGGAAAACTTAAGGATAATACCAGCTCTGCCTCCAGAAACTCGAAAGCAAAGCAAGCAGCATCTATTACATCGAACACGTCCTTTCTGTAAACTGCGGAGAAGAATAAGATAATAAACACTAGAAAGAAGGTCAGTTAACACCCTGACAAGATTTATTTCCAGCAATAAACAATCTCCTGCAAATAGCCAGGGAAGGGTTGCAAATACTCGCTCGCCTGGAGCTGTGACCTTGGATAAAACACAGAGCAGAATTGGACAAGCTGCTGGCAAACAACTCTGGGCCGTGCTGGGGATTAGCATTTATTACTGCAGTCTGGGCAGGCTGTGCATGAGTGGTACCGGGGGCAGCATCAGGACAGGTCCTTAGCGAAGCTGTGCCATGGAGAAGGTACAGCCACTCCTGTGCTTAAAACTGCAGCGATTCCATTCACTACTTGCTTTTTCTGCCCTGTTAATGGTGGGGGAAAAGTAGCTATAGGGTGTCATGGGTGGTAACTTGGCTTTGATGCTGGGCAACACCATGTAGCAAGATCTGTGAACTGACCTCTCGCAGATACTCGCTGTCTTAAAAAATGTTATTTTGCCTTCCACTTAAGAAAAGGAGACACCCCTGGTTACTGTTGAGTTGAAGAAAGGGTCTGAATGTCTCCTGGGAGACTGGAGGGCCAAGAGGGAAAGTTACTTGAGCTCTTGCAGTTGCTTTTGTTACGAAGAGCGGATCGTGTTTTCCTGAAGACAAAACAGTATGTGCAAATGCCAAAAAGGAGAGGTGAGGACACCGAGTCCAGAAATTGCAGCTTTCCTCTCTGCTGTTGTTTGTTCCTTGCAGCTTCATTGCTGAAGAAAGGTAAGCATAGTAGGTGGTATTATTTGTCACTCGAAACCTCGGTCAACATGTACCAGCATCTGTCTCTTTGAAACATGTCAAGGTCTGGTTTTGGTCACGGGCTCACTGCGGTTGTTACGGAAAAAACCCAACTTGGCCGGCGGCACTGGGCTGTTGCTGGCAGGAGGCGGAGAGGGAGAAAGGAGAAAGAAAAGGAAATGCAGGGCAGCAGCAGGATCACAAGTGTCCCGCAAATCAAAGATCAAAACGGATTCAGTGGCCCTGACTTAGACCAGCTTAAACTTATTTATAGGGGCTGCCTTGAAACACTGTCCGTCACCAGGACAGGCAGCATCTGCAATCAGGATGCAGACGTGAGCACGCCAGCTCCACAGGCTGAATTACCTTAAGATTTTTCAAAACAAATTCGTGCCCCTGTAAGAGCATGAACAGAGTGCTGTGGCCGCAGCACTCAAGGCAACAGTATTAAAGATGGTAGCTCATTGGGGAGCAAGTAGCCCAAATGTTAAAAGTTCTTATTAGCCTGGCAGTTATTTAGCTTGGTGGTTTTCTTCTAGAAAGGAGCAAAGACTTTGAGGCCATTATTTAAGAAAACCTGTCTGTGGCTTTTAAGAATTGCTTGTTTGAGAAGAGACGATGGTGATTATTTCTGAAGTATCTGCAATAATGATTTCCCTCCAGTCATCCACTTGTAAAGAAGAAAATTTTCATCTTTTGTTGTTGCCAGTCTTGTCTTTTCAATGATAAAATAAGTTTTATTCTTTTTCCTTTTTTTTTTTCCCCTGGTGAAAAGGCTTCGTCGGCAAGAATTCCTCATTAACCTGATAAGACAGCTGTCCCTTTCCTGAACCATTTCAAATGTCCCCCTCTAGGTTCTGAGGCGGCTTCAATCTCTAGGTCGCACCACAGCATTTCGTCTTGGAGGCACAACCATCCAATTCAGGAATAATAAAATAAAAAATAAGGCATAATCATCATCATAAAAAAATCTGACTAAAGCCAGAAAAAAGCCCCAAGACTCTGTGCCTGGTGAGGTTAACCACAGAGCACATTCCACCTGATCAGCGTTGCGCCTTCTTTTTAATTTCCCTTTCTTCAGCATCATCTCCGAAAGTACATCAGAAAAATACGGCGCGGTTGTTTGCTTGCCCTGCGCGCTGGCTATCTTTGGTTTGCTTAACCATCTCTGACCTTTCGATCTCTTGTGGCCATGTCCGAATAGATTGTGCCTGGTGAACCATTGCGGAAAGGAGTCGGCTCACGCAACCCCCTCCGACATCTCTGAGCCAGGATGCTCTTATTGCCCTCCATGGGGTGATAACCCATTAAAACCCCTCTTTTGCCATCTCATCTATTACCTGAAATTACATTACACTGAAACATTAGAAGATCCAGCATCCACTGGGATAGGCTAATTTTAATGATTAACTGAGGAACTGTTAAATTTTACTTCAGTGCTCCACTGTCATTATGGAATTAGTATTAACAGCCATGTACTGTGAGAGCTGTAATGAGACTGGCTGGAAATGGCAGTGCCAGGGAGCTGAAGCTCTATAATTAAAAACTTAGCACATATCATTTAAAAAAAAAAAATTAGAAGAAAACTCTCAAGAGCATCACTTTGTTGCCAAATTGTACTTGGGTCCCTGCAACGGGAAGTCCAATAACTTTATTTTTCCCCCCTCTCCTCCTCCCTCTGTCTCTCTTGCTCTTTCTGGTTACTTTTAATTAAGCCTGGATAAAATTAGCGGACAGAAAATCAACACTTGTAAAAATGTCTCATTACAGGATGATGGCAGGACAGCTTCCTGAAAACTCCAGCAGTTTTTCACTACACTGGCCACAAAGCCTTCTGGTACGTCTGCTTGGGAAGGCAGGTGAATAGAAGAGTCAAGTAGATACCAAATTCAAGACTTCTGGTGTTGCCCTTTCCCCTGTCCCAGCCACATGCCAATCCTTTAAAATTTGCCACCAGACGGTCTGTTTAATCTCAGCTCTGAAGCCTGCATTCCCTCCATTCTCCGCCTTTTGTTGATGATCAGCCCATACTTGCTGCCAGCAGAAATGCTCAGAAATGCCTGTTGCCCCGTGGGTGTTGAGAAGCCAATGTTCTGCTTCTTGCTTTGGTGGCACTTCCCGCTCCCACGCATGAAACGTGGTCTCCACCAGTGCTGTGCTTTCTGTCATTTGTCTTTGGCCCTTGACTTCAGCTCTGTTGCCTTCCTGCTCGCCCCCTCCCTGACTTTTGTACACCTTCCTGACTGTATCCTTTCCTTCAAAGCGCCTCGGTCCTCCAGTGAATAGTTTTGACTGTTTTCACTTTTCTGTCATGAGCATCTGATCCACCCACCGCAGCTTCCTATTCTCTGACAGACATTTATGCCTCATTATCTCCTTGACAGTTGCATTTTTTACTCCGTGTTCTCTACTTGATCTTCCCCATCTTTTTTGAACAATTGTTTTCGAAGCTATTTCAACTTTCTCTGTTTTCATGTGCTAATGTCTCATATCCTTACACCATCTCACCTTGACAGTCCTCCGTTTGTGGATAATCTACCTCTCATCCGAAGTCCTAAAGAACATCCCATCAGTCTCATACACCCAGTAGCTGAGCAAGTGACCCTCTGGACAGATTAATCGGGGAGGAATGATGTTTCCATGGTCCTGGTCCTCTTCTGCTGAGAGGAAGAACATCCTTCTGATGGCAGAGGGTATAAAATAGAGGCTGTTCCAGTACAAGGAGATGTCTTAGGGCTTTTTGCTTTTCTCTCCAATTCCTTTCCCCAGGAAGATGCACCAACACATCTTACCATTGGCTTGTAATACCCAGAGGGGCTTGATGTGGAAGGCCAATCTGTGTGCAGGATTTCATTTTGTCTGTAGTCCTGCATGGTTTTTTGTTATCTTAAACACAGGAGTTATTTATCACTGACCTTGAATAGCAGCTCTTGCACTATAAAAGCTCTGCTGTTCCTTCCCGCAACCTGAATTAAATTTCATTTTTTTTCTTTTGCGCGATTACAGTGCAAACACCTGCTCTACAGACCACACACACGAATTTTTTTAAACACTCTTCCCTCTGCAAGGTGCAGCTCATGCTCTGCTCAGTTACTGGCAGGGGGGACACCTCTGCAATGCTCTCCCTTTCCTAACTGCCCTCTCTAGTATTTACAACAACCAGGTCTGATACTCTTTTTAGCCATTCTCTTTCAGCTGAAAACATGGGACGGTACTTAGCTCCAAAAGTTTTATCAAGTTTTCTTTTGTGTCTCCTTTTTATGGAGAAAAGAGGTCTCTTCTGGGTTGACAGTGTCTGTGGTGCACCCTGGAAAAGATGTCCCAGAGCTTGCAGGAGGTGCCACAGTGTATGCTTTAGAGCTGGTTCTAGAGATGTTCTTCGATGCCCACGTTTGAAAAGTTGTTGAAGGGAGGGCTCAGGAGCTGGCAGCGAAGCACTTCTCCAAAGGATGCACCCAAAACAAGTCTTAGAGGCTGTTTCTGCATGAGCCACAGGAAAGGGGTTTCCATTGCCGGGAGGTACCAAGACCAAACAAAGAAGAAAAAGTAGTTTGTGTTGAAACTGCATCTCCAGAAAAAGAAAACGATCTAAACCCAGTTAACCCAATTGACATCCACTCTGACCTTAAACCTTCAGGCTGCATCGCGTCCCATGTAACAAAAAAGTAAGGTATTTTTGGAAGCGCAGTACCCTCTTTCTTTAACAATGCATCGAAAGGCAGTTGTTTACCAGGCAGGGGATTTGTGTAGCCCCTACCAAGTCACAGGTCATGCTGGTCAGCACAAGGTAGAGTTGCCATCCGCACTCTGTCGATAGAAAATCGACCCCATGATGTTCATGAGGCAACACTTGACCCTTCAAGATGGGTCCAGTGACAGATCTCCCACTGCCTTCAGCAGCAGCAGAGCTTTTTCCAAAGCAGTCTGCTCAGCTGCACTGACTCCATTCACAATAAGCCAAAACATCTTTCTTTTTTTAAAAAAAAAAATATAAAAAATTGTTATCAATGTGTCTGTAACTCTTACAGGACCTCTGCATCAAGACAGGGAGAACTGCAGATGGCAGCGTGGTTAAATAGCTGTGCACTTAATCTCTGGAGTGAGAAGGGATTAAGAGAATTTTCGTAGATGGATCTGGCCTGTGCCTCATTAGAGACAAAATTATGACAATTTTTTCAAGTCAAATAGCTTTGGGAGTTAAAATAGTTAATTGCCAATGGTATTGTAATGACAGCACAAAGCACCACAAGGACAGAAAAGGCTGTTGGGTTTCATGAATTTACACCATCACTCCCTTTTACCTAAAACCTGCTTCCTTATATAGAAAAAAAAGAAAAAAAAATACTTCTTTTAACCTTTTCCTAGGGATTCATTTCATATCGAATACATCTTAGATTTGCCCTGTTCCTGTGGTTCCTTGCAGAACCACGATATCACCATGTTAATGCTTTTAACCCTGCGATTCAACAGAAGCTGAGAATTCATATGCCTTAAAAAAAACCCTCTTTAAAACTAATTTTAAAACCCTTCTTTAGGTTACGGACATTTATTGATTTTTTTTCTTCTATATCTCCTCCCTCTCGTGTTCCTTTCTTCTGAAAAAGTAATATCTTGCCGCCATAATTTAAGCAGGCCTTTAAATTTCTGCAGGTATTGCGAACTTTCAAACCAATCTCGTGATAATCATTTATCTTAATAACCTGCTAACTTTCCAGTGTATTGATCTGGCGTCGCATCCTCGTGGGGCCTCTTGCATCTGTACATTTCTGCGGCACTTCTTTTGTCTCTTCGACGTGCACTGGCATGCTTGCTTAAATGTGGCACCCATAAAATTGACTTTGTAAAAATGATAGGAACGTTGAAACCAAGAAAAAGAGAAGAAAAAGGCAAGCTGCGAGCTTCCTGTCAGAAGCGTGGAGCAACTCAATCTGCCCAATTTTTACCTTTCAAAATTTCCATTTGGCTGTGGCCCTCACCATCGGAATTCTCTTTAAAAGCCCATTGGAAAATAGGTATGTTTTAGTAAAATATGCTCATTAAAGTCTCGTCCCTTCAGAAAACTGTCACACCAGTGGATGCACTGCACCGTTTTCCTTCTGAAGGTGTTGGCTATTACGTGCCACCAAGCATTGCTCTAGCACTTAAGAATAAATTAGCCAGGAATGCTAATTTAATTGAAAGGATGTGGGAAAGCTGAGGGGAAAAAATAACTAGGACCTGATTTGAGATTTTACTGCATCACTGGAAAACTTTTATCAGCGAGGACATAGTTTATGACAACACAGTTCAAATATTTAATCTTATGAGGACCGGCTGAGGGAACGGGGGTTGTTCAGCCTGGAGAAAAGGAGGCTCAGGGGGAGACCTTATCGTTCTCTACAACTGCCTGAAAGGAGGTTGTAGCGAGGTGGGGGTCTGTCTCCTCTCCCAATAACAAGGAATAGGACAAGAGGGAATGGCCTCAGGTTGCACCAGGGGAGATTTAGGCTGGGTGTTAGGAAAAAATTCTTCATCAGAAGGGTTGTCAAGCGCTGGAACAGGCTGCCCAGTTGAGTCATCATGCCTGGAGGTATCTAAAAGACACGTAGATATGGTGCTTAGGGACATGGTTTAGTGGTGGACCTGGTGGTTCCAGGTTAATGGTTGGACTCAATGGTCTTAAAGGTCTTTTCCAACCTAAACAATTGTATGATATCTGAGCTCCTACGGCATGCAAGAAACAGGAACCCAGGCAGTGTGTCTCTGGGGTTGTTGGAGAGCTGCACAATGGAACTTGGTGACAAACGAGCCCCAGGCAAATCAGCCACTGTCAAATACCAGAGGGTCCTGGGAGACGGCTAGTAGAGTGGCTGTACATCTAAAAATTCAGGGATCTCTCACAGGACGTCTGGCCTCACTGATGTCAGGGATTGCTTCTCCTTCAGAATCAAGAAAGCCAGGATTTCTCCTCTGGACTTTGGATGATGTGTGCCTGAAGCAGGTACTTTCTTGCCCAAATTGTGTATCCTCAGACATCTTGACTCAATAACCAAATCCTGAGCAAAACAACGTGACCTATCATTGGTCGGTGTAGATTGGCTTGTATGCTTGTTGTCACCAAAGGACCCGTATCAGTTCAGGCCATCCGAAGGGTCTGCGTTGCTGGATCTGATGCACTTCGCACAGAAGACAGCAGCAGAGATAAGGTTCGATTACTGTAATTGATCCGAACTCAGGGTTGATGTCTTTGGAGTTCAGAGGAACCTGTCTACTCAAATCTCTCATTAGGGAAGGCTCGACAAGGCTTTTGCTGACATTAACCATTAAGCGTGATTTCTTGCGAGTTATTACAGCTTATCCAAAATCAGGCTGTTAATGGAAGGAACGGAAATGAAACAGAAATCTTTTTGTAAAAATCTTTTTGAAATACAGAGCCTCTTTCACTGTATTTTGAATATGAACCTTACTTCTTCCTACTGTTTCATGTTTTTATTTGAAGATTGGCTTTTCCAACAGGAGGTTCATTAAATCACTGCAGGGTGTCTTGTTTCAATGCACCAATAGCTTCATTTTCCCCATGGAACATCTAGATGGACTTTCTAAGAACTCAGCACTTATCTGGAGCTAAGTGGCATTTTCAAGAAGTTTATCTAGAATCAGTGAAGTCCAGATGAGTCTGTCAGTTGCTTTTAAGATGCTCTGAATTAGATCTATCTTGCAGAGTACCTTCCAGTGTATCTCAAACTTGGTCTGTGTAGGCAATGCATGCAAGAGCTTTCTTCCCAAACTAAGCAAATTTGTCCAATTTCTGTTTTTGGTATTTCTTGAATGCAAGTTGCTTGGATCTTATGCTTGGCTAACATCAAGGGCCTCTGTTTTTTTCACTCCCCATTTCTCCAGACGTCAGTTTTGCCCCTGGCAGATGCTCACCAAGGCAAGCAAAAGGGCTCTTTAGAGAGGGCCCCCTTGGGGGAGCTGCCATTTCACCGTTTGGCCTTCTCGCTTCCTCGGTCTGCTCCAGGCTCGCCTGCCAAGTGTTTGAGGACCAGCTTTGGCTGAAAACGAGAGGCTGAAAAGTTAAAAGAAAGCTGAGAGCGCGTCCAACTTGCACCAGAGGGAGCCTCTCTAATTCATTTTGTTGGAAGATGACGTCCAGGCAGCAGCCTACATATGGTGTAAGTGCTTGAAAAGTTGGTAGCCTGGCAAGCAGGGCTGCACCATCCAAGACATGGGCAAAGAGACGGACCCATCTGTGAGCAAAGCCCTCGGGCTGGAGTCTGTTCTTCCCTTCCCCTTCCCCTTCCCC
>NW_009705000.1:0-11779 GCF_000703405.1 Apaloderma vittatum
TTTGGCCGAGCAGAAGTCACACGGTTTTCCACTGGCTTCCTCCCTAGTCTTAAAACGGTTGGCTGTTCTATAATCTTCCTGTCTAACCTTCCTCCCTGTCATTTCCTGAGTGGTGTGGTTTCTTGGCCTGCCAGAACCCAGGTTTTCACCACGACACATGACTGAATATCTCCAACCAGGGCTACCTTTTCTATTTCCTTGCAGAAAGCTGCTATTACTGAAATAGATATCCACTCAGCTGAGCACGGTGGGGAGTTTTCAGGAAGATCGCTCTTCTGAAAATGGCTGTGCTACACCAAAGCAGGGAGCAACTCTGCTCATACCATCCCAGCACGTTAATTGACAGAGTTGCAAAACCTGAGTCCTAAAAATCCTGACTGAACTGATAGAGATGAGCTTCTCTGTGCTCTTGATTACAATGCTTGATTGCCTAGAACTGCTTACAGTAGCTAAATATATCTAATATATTCAAACTATCAACAACACATCCAGCATATAATACTGGATGCCACCCACTGGCTTGCAGCTTTTTTTTCACCATGTGCCTGACTTTCTATAGGAGGCAGAAGGCAGAGAGAGAGACAGTCAGGGGTGACACTGAAAGAAAGAGTATCCCTTATTAGCTGTCTAACTTGTTGGATCAGTTTGTGGCTCAGAGTTTTGTAGAACTAAAATCTCATTGCAAAGTGTGATCATTTAAAAGATTAGAACGATCAAAGTGTGATCTTCTAATGATGTGGGAGAGCTGCTTCAAGTCCAGCATTTCATAGGCAAGCTGATAGCAGAAAGTGTTTCTGTAGCTTTTATTATATATTTCTGACACTGTGGTTTGGTCTGCAACAACCTTTGGGTCCATTGGGCTCAGCTATACCATTCTATGGGTGGCTAACATTTAAAGATTTAACATTTTTAGAAGAAAGATACATATTTTTTACTTTGTTGGCATGTTCATGCGTTCCTTCTGACAAATTATGTATGATAGTCAGGCTCAAGGAAGAAAAAATCTTAACACCCACCATCACTTTTATTCCCCAGGCCCACTGAGCATCCAAGAAAGGAGTATTTGGGAGGAGAAGATCCTAGACCTCTACACACATGGTTTCTGGCACTGTAACCGCTGCCAAGCATCAGTTTGGGCAATTTTCAGAAAAGACCTTGTTAGCAGTGTAGGGCACGTTTTCCTCTTGCTCCTACCTTTATCTTGCATTTGCCCCTGTTTCTGTTTACTTCAGCGAATGGCAAAATGCCTTTATTCAGAATGGCAAACCTTGGCTGTGAGATTCACAAAATTGCTTTGCACCTCTTGATGTAGAGGAGCTTTACTTCTGTATGTGTTTTTCCCTTTACTTGAAGGAGGGATATTAAGTTTCATCTACAACATTCTTGCTTTTAGTATAAGGGATTGTTCTCAGGATTATTGTTAGCATGGAACATTGTTATGTTATATATTGGAATTCATATGATTCTAGAAATCTCTGCTTCATTCCTCCCATGTGTTCAAATAATGTCTGTGCAAAGGAGACTACTCATCTTGCTTGTGCCAAACAAGAACTCATTTCTGCAACTGATGCACCATCACCTAGTCTTTGCCTGCAGGACTATATTCTCTGCATAGGAAGAGTCAAATGTAGAGGAAAAGTTCCAAGGATGGAGTTCAACCATTTATAAACCTTCTGCAACAAAACACAAAAAAGGTTTCCCATTACATGCCAGAAGCTGTGCCTTGGGATTTCTATTACATATGATTTTTCATCCTATGATCTTAAAGAACGATGCACATATAACTTGGAAATTTTTTTAATAGTGAGCACGTTAGGAAGATCAGGTCAGACGGAGCTCAGGTAGCCATCAAGATGACTTTCATTCTATATGTCACCAATTTGTCATTCCCAGAAGGCAAAATTTTTAGTTAGGTTTGATTGCATGGGGTAAGAGGTGTAGGCTTAGCTGCCTTCTTCAGTATTGGAAGCTTAACTGATGCCATTGCAGAAAGATAACTTTCAGACACCAAAACATTTAAATCCAGGTAAGAAATTATTCTGTCAGGCCAGCATATTCTGTCAAGTGGAAGAGAGCTTCATTAAAGAGGAGAAACGTCTGTAATGTCCCTGATATAAAATGCTAGTTTTCTGACCCAGTTACTCATACGGAGATTTTACAGAGAGACATTGAGCATCCCCAATTGCCCTGTGAGCTATCTCAACGTATTCACCTTCTGATTTCCTTGGTCGCTGGTGTGATTAGGCCCTAGGGAAACATCATGTGTGCTTTTTCTCCTCTATAAAGCAGGAAATTACTAGTATGAAATTGCCAAGAAATGAGAGTTTGATGGAGCCCTCTCTATACTCCACTATGACATAAAGGCTATGCAGCAAATTTACCAAAGGCTTCTACTGCCCAACAGGTTTCCCATCCTAAAGCCTTGTGGCAGGTGATCTGGTTTCGGAGTGCACATCTGGGTAATATGTGTCAGTGATTAAAGAGGCAGCACAGCAGCTGTGGCAGTGTGTGTTTCATCCTAATGAACAAGGGCAAGGCCCTGCCCTACCCAATCTAGCTAGCCCTAATTTGAGCAGGACGTTGGACTAGATGACTTGCAGAGATCCCTTTCAGGGTGAGTTATTCCATGATTCTAATATAGCTGCTGGCATATAGCCAGAATCAAGGGTGCTTTGTACAACTGGTACTGGAGCCATTGCTGCTGCAGCTGCTCTTGGGCAGAGTTTTGCCTCCAAGTGCTGCCTTCATTTCTCCTGGTGAGCATGGAGGCACTTGAAGATACAGTTTCCGGAGCTGTGCTGTGACATGGTCAACTGTGCTGTGACATGGTCAACTGTGCTGTCTCAACACTGTAGCAAGTGACAGTCCTTTGCCTTTCTGCATTACATGCTCAATTCTCTGCCTGGATGTAGCTGGATGACTACATTTTTGCAGTACTTGCACTGAAGAAGAATCTGCAGCCAGACAGAGGCCCTTTGGGCAGCTCTGGTGTTTTGTGAAAGTCTCAGGAATCTCTGGATGGGAAAATCCAAGGCCGCCTGCCACCCCACCTGGTGATCCATCGCTCTTCTCTGCGAGCGGGTCATCCTCTGTATTTTTCACAGGATTGCTGGTTGCACAAGTTAACACCAATTTATTCTGTGGGCATCTTGCATCTTTATTGGAATGAAGACTTTACGTACTCCTTTCCGTCACTTTCAAACAAGATAAATCACACAAAACTTTATTTCTTTTACAAATTTTCTTTTTCAGCACTGTGTGCCATGGAACTTCCCTGTAAACAGGCAGGAGCTAAAAGAACAGGACTTCCTCTGTGTTATACATAAACCAGGTTTGAGTCCAAATAGTGACAATTATAAAGTCAGTTGATTTGTTGGCTTGTTGAATAGTATGCTCAACTGGAAGCCATGATACTAAATGTCAGTCCCGGAATGCCATAAATCCTATCTAAAAAGCCCTCAGGTTGTTTTATGTTTCAAAATGCTCCACACATAAGAAAAGCTCCACACATAAGAAAAGAACAAACAATGTGGGTGGCATAATTGTTACTTTTTTATATCCCAAACACACGCTTTTAGCAATCAGGACCTCATAAATTTTCCCTCGATGCTTGTCAGCATTGCTTTGATTTCCAACCAGGAGCTTTGAACTCTGCTGGCCCTTCTCCAGAGCTATGATCTTGCCTGCATTGATGTCTGCAGTTTTGGGGGTCTAGTAAAAATGCTCCTGAGAAAAAAGCATAGCTGCTATCAGTGAAAGACAAAACTTGTCAGGTAGGACTAAGACTTGTTCGCACTTTTAAGTGGGCCTTCCTTTACTAATTGACCTTTCCTTTGTACTCACATCCCCCTCTCAAGCTGTGGCTATCCTGCAGTTCAGTCCTTTTAGATTTAGCCATTTGCAGCCTGTGCTGCTCCCATGCTTATTTCGTCTACAAGCATTCCACCTGATTGGTGTTTAAAAATCCTTCTCACCTCCTCAACAGGATCTGTGTGAACAATGCAGCCAGATTTTGAGACTGTTCGATTCAACTGCCTGTGCTGACCTACGGATAAGGGACTGCAAAGCCTGTGACTAGATGCTGGAGACAGGCCGTTGCAGTGTGGGAGTTCTTCTCGTGGAAAAGGGTTTGAATTTATTTTGTTTTTATACGAGTTTCTTGTTTGTTTTGCCACATTTCTTTCTTTGATATTGTTTGGTTTTTTGTTTATTTGGCCTCACTGGTATTGCCCAGTTGTTAAAGCATTTTTATTAGTATCTCCTGTAGGTTGGGGCCCGATAACTCCTCCTCACTGTCTCTGAAGGTATCTCCTGCAGTGACTTTGCTTTCCTCTGTTCAGGTGCTCCTCACTACTCTCAGCACAGGACCCCGAGCATAAGGGTGCTTAGAATTCACCCAAGGAGCCAGAACAGCAACATCCCGCCTCTCCTCCAATGAGAGCTGATTTAACGCTTCAGATTGGGATGTGAGTGCCAGGCCATGAACATCTGCTGCCCGTGTGGACCCTGCAGTGAGCAGCAGGTACGTGCTGGGCTGACACTTAGGCAATGTGCAGTGGGGGTGGTGTGGCTGGTCAACCTTCCTTGGCCGTCCCAGACCTTGGGGCTCACTGAGGGCTGGCTATGTTCCTCCTGGAGAGGCTTCTGTTTACCTCACAGCAAGCACCCTTCCTTGGGATTATGGGAAATGGTTTTCCCTCGCTGAAGCTTATCAAATTGGGGATGTCTGTGATGACCAGGAAATTGGGGGACAAATTTGGGGTTGTTTGCGCAGCCTTAAACAGAGTAGTTTCCCTCCTTTTGCTGAAAGCAGGTTTCACCTTGATAAGTCTAACTCTTAACTGCAGTAGACCCACCTCAGGGACGAATGTCATCTTTGCAGAGGAAGAAAAATTACAGGAAAAATTATGCAGTGCTGCAGCTTCTCAGTGTGGTAATTTTAAGGTGCTCTATTTACACCATTCTAACTCTTCAAATCTAAGAAAATCACCTCTGATTTGCTTATTTCTCAAGTGAAAACTTTGCTTATTTCTCAAGTGAAAAGATTAACTGTTTGTGAAATCATCATGTTAAACCTAGCTGCAATTTGGCAGGAGTTTAGGGAGGAGAGGAGGAAATGGCCTGGAAAGATGATCATGCTGTTCTCAAACAAAGTAGCCTTATTCTTTATTTCTATTTATCTAGCCTGTCTTCCAGAGAACATTTTTTTAGTAATCAAAACACATTTATTCATATCTTTCTTTTATGCGGCTAAGACCTTGTTAACCACTTTCTGGCTTGCAATTGCTTTTCTGCAACCTTAATATTCTCTTAACTTTGGTTTGTATATAATTTCCTACACTTGGTCTTACGAGCAAATTGGAAAAAAATCAAAACAAAGCAACATTTTCCCACCATATGGAACCATATGTACCCTCACAAGGGTCAGTAAAATGGCAGAGCTATTTAGACCAAGATTTAGCAGAGACCTTTTCTTGAATTAAGAGCATGCAGCAAGAGCACTGAAGAGCTATTTCCTCTGGCAGGGTGGTCTGCAGCCCACGACTGTTGGTGGCTGTGGTGAGTGGTCAGCAGCTAGTCTGCAAGAGTTGTGTTAAACTTCAAAATAAACATAAGCTGGAACTCCCCATTTGAAAAAAAACATAGGGTATGCTATGGGTTTACTATGAGCCACTGGGCTGCAGGGTTTGGCAACTGCTAGTGTCTATGGCCAGCTGCTAGAAGAGGGTGGGCCACCTTCTTTGCTAGGGAGTTCTTCAGATGATTGAAGAGCCTGCGCTTTGATTTAAGTTGCTGTGAGAGAGAGCATCCACAGATATCCCTCCTGTCTTAGCTGCTGTCTCTCACTCTCTTACGTGAGAAGGTGGTCTCTTCCTTCTACCTGCACAATCTGGGTGTTGTCACTGAGGGTGAGGTGACAGAAGGAGAAGTGCCATCTGTCCATGCTGCTGACCTGTCTTATGCCACACTGATCTGCAGCACCAGAGAACTGCAGAAAAGCCTCGCTTAGTCCTTGGCCCTGCTTTAAACTGGTGGTGGGCTGTTGGACTTTTTTAAGTCCAGAGGCCTGGTCCGCTCTAAATTTTTCTGTTTCTGTGTTATCTAAGGACTGCTCATGCACCAAGAAAAGCATATCATTCTGCAGTATTTTCTGTATTTCTTTAGGAGTAAGCAGCTGAAATGAACATAGCTGTGTCTAAGCAAAGACAATTGTAGGACTTTTTTTGGCAATGCTAACCAGGGCATTGTCAGTAACTGTTTATAAAAAAAACAACAAACCCAACCCCAACTTAGGGCAGCTTTCTCAAAACGATCTTCTCTAAAATTTTCTGCTTGCTCGTATGGCCCAACTGCTATGTCAGTAGCCTTCTGAACTCAGCCAGCCTCTATTCTATGAAGCCCGCAGAGCAAACGTGGTGTGGTTGTGTAGCGCAACACTTGTAACATCGATCAGCTCCTTGTAAATGATCTTAGAAACATCCTCTGTGGGTTTGCTGCGTGCCTTGTGTGAGATCTCCTGTTGTGACAGAGCGTGCCAGTGGAAGCACACGTGGGGTAGCTCAGGCCTGGTGCACAGTAAACAGCTGAGTGTGAACTGCTGGTTTTGGGCACATCCCCCTTGGACTGTGGACAGATTTCCAAGGCAGCAGCACATCTACTTTTGGGATACAGTGTGCTACTTCCTTTCGGTGTTTTGAAGCCTTGCTTCAAAGCCTCAAGAGCTAAATAAGGCAATTTGAGCCTTACTTAATATTGGTGAAACTGTTGTTTTCCCTAAATTTATCCTCAAAATGGCTGGACAAATTTTGCTGGAACCTTCTGAAAATATTTAACCTGAGGCAAGCACATGAGAGAGAAAATTTCTGCCCCAACACTGAAAGTTTGGCAGTTGGAAGCAACTGAAAACAGAGTCTTTTAAAAGGGAGTATCAGGCAAATTTAACTATCGTCACCTGTGTCAGGTGTCTGCCTGTACTAGCATTTCTGGACAAGTACACAAGTAATAGGTGCAAGTTCGTAATATATCCTTTCTCTTTAGGAACCAGCTTTATTCTGGTAAAACTCATTAAAGTCAATGGAATTGCAAAATCATAAATATAATCTAACACTGGAAAATCAGGCCCTGTAGATGCTCTCTGTGTGTGGTATCAATCTATTTGCATTGCATATACAAATAAGATTTGTAATGAAATGAGAAAAACAAGCTGCTTGTATATAATCTAGGATTGAGCTCTATGTTGTGCTTAATATTTTCCAGAGACAAATGTGGTGACAGATTTATCAGAAACACTAGCTGAAATGAAGCTGTTGATCCAAACATCCTCATCATCCTTTATCCTAAACCCAAAGCAAAAATGAGACATCCCAGTGGGTGTGGGCCATGGTAACATTACTTTTTATCATTATTATATTCAGATGTTGGTTGTGTTTACAATTACAGTGCTGGCAGACAGACTCTATTGGAACTGCCAAAGCTGATCATCTAACCCCAAATCTGATCATATTACTGAGAACACAGTCTGGGATTTTACAGGGGCCGGAGTCAAATTGAATCTTTCTTCCTTGCCAGCTCATCTTGCTGTATCTATTTCAGAGTGAAGCACATCATCTGTTTTACTGAGCCTCCACCACTTGCTTGGGATCCTTCTGGGTGGCTGCTGGGCAGAGAGCAAGAAAAGGTAGTGGCTTTGTGCTAATGAAGGAAACAACACACGGGTATCCTTGTGGGTCCTGTGGGTAAGTGAGCTCATGTTCACAACACTTGAAAGATAAACAAGGGCTTTCTTTTTTTTCTTTTTTTTCTTTTTTTTTTTGGTAACAAAAGTAGTTGTGGAGACAGGGAAATTCTTGACAAGCCAATATATGTCATTTCTCTGTGGTTAGGCTGATTATTTTTCTGTGCCAGGGATAACAAGCCAATAGCACTTGCATGGTGTACATTGCATCCAAAGAATAAAGTGGATCTAGCAGCTAAACTGGGACAAAAAATATCCTTCAGGCAGGTCTAGCAGCCAGTACTTCAGTGAGTTTCCACTGCAGACTCTGTTCCCTGGGTTTAATGGCTCACTGAGTGAAAATGAAGAAATGAGCAGGTTAGTTTGCCCTCTGGAGAGAAGGTGAAATGCTCTTTGGAAAGCAAGGTAGATACTCAGATTACATTCAAGCAGAGCCAAGGAAGCAGGAACCCCAAGGAAGTCGCTATGTGCAAAAGGATTATACTAAGGAAATGATTTAAGGTAAACAGCAGACCAAAGCTACTTGAGCTTTGATCTTGACTCCAACGGAAAGGCTGTTTTCTACCATAGGAAACTCCCTGCAGCTGAATATTAAAGACTGTCTCAAAAGACAGCACAAATCTTCCAGCTCCCATTTATTAAATCTCAGGACAGGAGCTCATGGGGATTTGTGGCTGCAGCATTCTCTCACAAAATAGGGAGATCCTCAAAACTTCCCTATTATCTGACAGGATACAGCAAAGACACTGGAGCCTGTGAGTCCAGCCCTAGTTCAGGGAAGGGGATTTTCCGTATCCCAGCTGACTCTGCCAAATACTTGGTCACTGAAATGGTCTGTGGCAGCATCTCCTTCCTTTACTTCTGGCAAGAGCTGTTGCAAGAGACAATCATCTAAGAGAAAAAGTTTGTATCAATGAAGCTGAAATCTATACCTATGTTTTTTCTCTGGTGGAAACTGCCTGCAGACATCCTGGGGTTTCAAAGAAACTGAAATTGTATTTTTAGTGGCAAAATGATTCCCAACCTATTCTGCGCTGTATAGTGCTGCTGGCATGAGGAATGTTGGAGAGGGGATGTGGCTTCACACTGAGAAAGAAACAGTTTCAGGAGCAAACAGCCTTTTGGCTGCTGCATCTGTAGCTTCTTCTCACAGCGGTGATAACATGGAAGGCAGGACTTCACTGCATCCTGAAATCAGTGGGAGATAGATATCAGGAATCTGCTTCTTGCAGAGACAAGATCTGCCTTGGGTGAGTGCAAAGGTCTTCTGACATGTACCTTGCAGATGCCTGAGCACCATAGTTGGTTGTCCTTGCCATTTTTGGCAGCAAGGCTGTCCAGTGGAGCTGATGCAGTTCTGCCAGTTCTGTCACAGCAGCAAGATTATGGATCCAAAGTGCCTACTCTTTTTTTTTTTTTTTCTCAAGAAATACAGTGATGTTGCTTTGAAAGTGGCAGGATTTTCTTGCCCTATTCAGATCAACAGCCATGGGAGAGAGAAGGCTGGGCAGGGGGAAACGAGGATGATGATGATACCCCTCAAGGCAATGTCTGGCTGCCTCAGTAATGCACTGCAGCAGCGAGAGGCAGTGATTCCTGAACCACTGCTCCACTTCCAGAGCCCCCCATAGGCTTTGAGCAACTGCATCAGTCTAGCAGCCACTGGAGTCCTGCAGTCATCCCCAGATGGGGAGTACCTCCCCCAGCTCTGCATCTTCTGGGAGAGAAAGAGAGAGAAAAAAAGAGAGGGCAGTGTGGAGTAATGTGTACATGTCCCACTGGGCATGTGTTACTAGGCTGAAGAAACACTGCTCCTTCCACACATTAGTCCTCTTGTTCACTGGTACAACATTTCCCTGGGCTCTTTTCTTTATGAAGTGACTGTTCTTCAAACTAACAGGCTCTTTCCTTCCGTACCCCATCTCCTTTGTCTCTCTCCTTCCCTCCTCTGACTGCATAGTTACCATCCTCAATTTTCTCCCTTCCGTACCTGTTCCTTACCCTGTGCTGTCAGTGAAATGAAAAACATGTTTCCATAGACCAGAAGCCCTCACAAGAAGGAAATAAAATTCCACTACCCCCTGCCAGCAGTGAGGCAGTCAGAGCTGGCCAGCAAGGGGCTGGTGTTCTGCTCTACGCTACAAGCCCACTACCGCTTTCTAAGGCCATTGCGTTTGTGTGAGCTGAAGGGGGAGGTAGCTTTCAGGGTCCTTTCTCAGAGTTTTTGGTTTGTTTTTTTTCACTTTTTTTCCCCAAATTAAATTTATATTGTTTCTTTTGCTGAGTTTGTTGATATGTAGGAACTATGTTTAACCTAGCTCAGCTGGTTTTATTCCAACACGTCTTCGTTGTGGCCGGTGCAGGCACATCCGTGTCAGACCTCAATCAAGAAAACTGCTGAAATTGAAGGAAAAAGTGTTGATCCTCCTCTCTCAGAGAAGCTCAGTGCAGAAGGAAGCCCTTCTTAGGGAAGGACCATCTATTGAAAGGACAGTGACAGCAGAAGTGTCTATCCTTTAGCACAGGCTATGACCCCACTCCTTTGGGTGGGTGAGTCCTTACAGTTGCTCTTCCTGCCATCCAGGTCTTAACATTAGAATCTGTCCCATGTTCACCTTCGAGCTGGTAAGTTTCCCCTAATTTTCTTTGGATTTTTCTAAGCACACCCTTGACTCTTCCTAACGGATTTAAGAATTGATTTGCATTGACTCAATGCATGATGTTTCACTATGCTGTGACAGACAATCCAAGTGGGCCAAGTAAAAGCTGCTGCTGTGTGTGCAAGAGTGAAACTGGACAAGGAAGGTGCAGACAGTGCTGTCAGCACAGTTCATGGAGCAGAACCATTTTCCCCTTCACTCTAAGCAATAGGTATCTAGGTTTTGCATGAGTAAGAACTCGGCATTACCTTTCTTTTAACTCTTGTTGCTACTTAGCTGAATTAGCTCATTATTTGAATGAATAAGCAACTCTGAAGAGGAAATGTAGCTGTTTGGTGGTTTGGGTTTAATTTTTCCTGTGGACAAATGCCTATTTAGAGGAGCAGTGAAGCTCAGCTTGAATGTTATTTTAAGCAGCTCATTTTTGCTGCCTGACCTATATGACTGAGTTAAGGTCACAGGAAAGTGCATTTTTTTTCCAGATTAGATGATGTGGTTCATGCTTTGGGCTGATGCTAATGATTTTGATTTCTGGAGGTAGAGATAAAAAGGCACCTTAATTCTATTAGTCCTTGCTAAATCTTCTTGGAGGAATTCTGTAAGCTCACTGGTAAACCTCACCACCCTTTGATTTCATCTTCAAAAGTAAGGGCATCAACTACCCCATGAAGGACAGCAGCACAGGGCATTTTCCAGTAGAAAAATGAATATGGCATCACTTGTCAGTCCTGCCCCATTCTAAGTTTATACAGTACGGTTAAGCTGACTATGCTCTCTTTCGTAATGTTACTTCCAGTCAGAATATATTTACAGTTATTTTGTATATTGTGAGTAACTGATATGCTGGAAGGCAAAGCTGTTATCATTCAGGGGTACATGAACAAGCTGGAGAAATTGGATGACAGAAGCATCATGAAGCTCAAGAAAGCGGACACACCTGAGTTGAGAATTTGCCATGAATATGAGTTGACAATGTGCCATTGAGAGCCAGATGAGAGCCAAACATATGAGGCCCAGGGCACATTGATACCAGTACAGCCGGCAAGTTGAGGCAAGTCATTGTTCTCCTCTGTCCAGCACTTGCGAGGCCACATCTGCCATTAATGCATCTGGTTCTGCCTCCCAGATAGTATGAGGAAGACATTGATAAACTGGAGCAACATTAGTGAACAGACACTAATGTTATCAGGGGGCAGGAGTCTGTGATGTTCAAGGAAAGGCTGAGGGGGCAGAATTTGTTTAGCCTTAAGAACAGAAGACTCAGATGGAACCTTATTGCTGCCTTGAACTACCTGATGGGGGCTACAGAGACAACAGAACTGCTGAGAGGTGCCCGGAGAAAAATGGCAAGAGGCGCCAGACACAACTTGTAACTGAAGAAATT
>NW_009705000.1:11808-17458 GCF_000703405.1 Apaloderma vittatum
GGAGATGCAGAGCTGAAGAGGTGCCTGGAGAGGCTGGAGGCCCTGACTATTATCAAAACTTGACTGTGCAGGGCCTCAAGCAACCTGAGCAAATTTTGAAGGTAGCTTTGCTTTGAGTGGAATTGTTGGATTAAATGTTCTCCCTATCATTCTATGCTTTGCTTTTATCTAGTGGCCCTACATTTAGTCTTTTCCCAGCTCATGAGTTTTCTCTATCAGACTGCTAAATACGCAACCTACAGCTGTTTATGGTGTCTTACAAAGGAAATACATGTGGCCTACAACTCTTGAAATACAGGTGTAGACCTAAGCCTGTGAACACCTGGGTGTGTATTGACCCTATGCATTGTATGTCTAGTCCTGCCCTCGCTGAATGCAATATTGCAGTATTCAGTGTCTTCAGAGAGACTGAATCCATCGCCTTTAGTAATTAGTATTTATTGACATAATTTGGGCTTTCTTATGTAACAAAAAGTTAACTCTTTACAGAAATGAGACCTTTCAGATATGCCTCTTTGCCTTATAGCATTATATGGCTGGTCCTTAAATATACATTTCAATGAGGTGTGTTCATTTCACCTTATAACTGTAATTGCCATTTGATTCCCAAAACTAATTTGGGGAAGAAAAACCCTGTTAGTGTTCCTGTTCCCTCACTAGTGGTTCTCACTCCTTCACTTATATTCCAGTCCCTGGAACAGTAGACAGGACTGTAATATATGTCTACTGAGAAGACCCTAAGCAGCTGAAAATGAGCAGGGCTGTGGAAGTGTTCTGGTGTATTCCCAGTGAGCCACCGTGCCCCACCGCTCTCCCCTGTTCCCCTACAGAACCCTCTCACCACCTCACTCGTGCCAAACGTCAGACTAACCACTTGCGTGGCCCTGATCCAACTGAAAGGGCAAAGACCTGTGGTGAAGGCCAGCTGTAGAAAGCTGGAGGAGAGGTGGGAACACCTTCAAACTACCACAAAAGGAGAAGCTGATGAACGCTTTCCCACATGGGTGTTGGTATGCAGGTTAGTGTTTCACAGCTCTCATCTGTGTCAGGCAATCTGTCATTTGCAAAGGCAATTAAAAAGCGCACGGCAAGAGCTCGCATTGCTGAGCAGAGGGAGGAGAGCTCAGGCTGTTGGAGATGAATGTGACCAGGAGCTGTGGGGAGGTCCTGGCATCGGTCCCTTAACGATGTCAGTGGGAGAGCTGCAGCAGAGCTGCCTGGAGAACATCAGGCTGCTTATCTCAGCTGCAGCTCATCCTTGCTATGGTACGGGAAAGGTCACTGCACCAGGCTTCCTTTGGCGGCCCAGCAGCTGCCAATGAATATGGAAGGAAAAAAAAAGAAATGAAAACCAAAGCCAATAATGAAAAGAAAGGGAATGTAGCCATGACATTGCTGCACTGAGAACTCATCCGTTTGCCAAACACATCCCATTTCCTTTCCCTGAGCAGGTAATCCACAGGGAAAACAAGCCTTTGGTGTTGCTGTCAGCCGATGAGGTTATTCCTTTGGTTCCCACTGACAAGTCTGAGGCTGGAGTTCCCTCCTCACCTGTGTTGTCCTGCCAGGGCATTAGAGTGGCTGTAAGCTTTCCTCATTCCTGCACTTTCCTTTAAAAATAGTAACTCTGGTCACAAGGAGACAAAAGAGAGAGAGGAAAAGATGATGGCTTTGTCACTTTTGCTTCCTTGGTAATGGCCTGTGAATTTTCTTGGAGGAAGTCAAGCAACTTGGGGATCATGAGGGCAAAGTTTCATAAGGTCCTTCATGCTGACTGTGTGCTCTGCTGCCCTTTTGCAGGGCAAGGACACTCTGCTTTCATAATGCTTTGTATTAGCTCACTCCATTGCTTGGTGTATTTGGAATAGTGGTGGACCTGGCATTGCCAGTTTAGCAATTGGACTCAATGATCTTAAAGGTCATTTCCAACCTAAATGATTCTGATTCTATGTCTTGTCTAATAAATATAAAATGAAAAAGACATTAATTCTCTCTCTTAGAATATAGATGATGCTTTGACCAATGCCTTTTTCAACAAACCAATTTTTACATAATAGAAAATACTTTTATCTGATATAACACATTTTTACTTCATAATAAAGTGGCACAGAAGGTGCATTTTCAATGCCAACGTAAGTGGTACCTACATCTTATTACCAACGATCACACAATACCTTGATATGTCTCTGTAAAGCTCACCTGCAATCTCAAGTATTTTACTGTTACTTCGTAAGGCCTGACGAAGATAAAAATCTAATGGAAATGCATTTGAGGGAAAAATGGTTTCAACATCTGTTAATTTCTTTGGGCTGAATTAGAGTACAAACAGTAGAGTTAAGCCTTGAGCTGGGCAGAGCCTCCACGTCCTTGAGTCTCTGAAACGTTTGCAACTAAACTGCAGTACTGGTCTGTATATTTTAACTGGCTCACTGAGTGAGAGTTACGCTTCATGCTGTGCATCTTCCAAGTAATTGCAGTTTAAGGATTCATTTTAATGTTAATTTTCTCACTTACATGTTTGAAGCTGAGTTTGGAATTATGCAAAAAAGAGGCATATCTCAATTTATTTAAAATCTGAAACCATCTAAGTGTCAGTATAAAACCAACCCTACACTACAACTTTACACAGTAAAACTTTTTATGTTATGCTTTTTAGATGGTGGAAGACAAAGAATGTTGCCTTTTAAAAATGAAGCTGTTCTTAAAAAAAAAAAGTTGGTAAGATTTCTGAAGAACTGCAAACCAAGATGCTGCTTCATGCATCCATGTCTTTGAAACACTGGTTGTTTTAAAGCAAGGAAAAGACAGGTTGCCCAGAGAGGTGGTGGAAGCCCCATCCCTGGAAGTTTTTAAGGCCAGGCTGGATGGGGCTCTGAGCCGCCTCATCTAGTGGGAGACATCCCTGCTCATGGCAGGGGAGTTGGAACTAGATGATCTTTAAGGTCCCTTCCAACCCTGACAATTCTACATTGCTTTATCTGACCCACATCCCATACATCTTCTTAGTTAATTTATATCTTCTTTGTAATGTTGTTGTTGTTGTTGTTATTGGTGTTTTCCGGAGCATGGCTCCTAAGATCAGTCCTATTAGCTCTGGACATTAGAATTGACAGGACCTTCAAGAAAATGAGAACCAAGAGAAATTTTATGGTGATTAAGTGAGATATAAAGCTGAGGGTTGGGGATCCTGAGTTCTTCTCCTGACTGCACCCACAGCCTTCACGATGGTCACTGGGAAAACTTCTAAAAACATCTATGCTTCAATTTGCCCAGATGCCTCAAGGTCTTTGCTGCCAGAACCAGTTAGAAAACATTTTTCTCTCCTTGGGAAATTCTGACTTTGGTGGTTAAGAAAACAAAAGAAAAATTATTTCCATCTAAACCCTCAAATGTGTAGCTAAAAGCTGTGGCAGGTGGAGAGCTCTGCCTAAGGGCATTTACCGTGATGTCTTCAAGAGCTGTGACTTCAGTGCTTTGTGCCACAGCTTCCAGTACAGGATAGAGTCTGGGCCTGTACAAACCTCCCATCGTTCACCAGTGTTTTGCCTCTTACTTAGCTGGTGTGGGGTCCAGCTGGTGTGGTGTGTCCCAGCAGATGTAATCCAGCAGCAACGCTTGGCTACTTGAAGCTTCAGAACTGCAGCTCCCATGACGAAATTTGGAAGGATTTCCAAACATGTGATTTTTTTTGTTTGTATCTGACCAGGTAAGTTAACAAAACGAATAATGAAAAACATTGCTTACTCAACGCAATGCCTGTCCATTGTGACTGGCACTTCTGGCTCTTAATTGAGACAGCTGCATTTGCTAAGAGATGGTAGCCCAGCTGCCAGCCTATCTCGTAAGGCTCTTCTAAGCCTTATCTCTTCCCCAAACCCAAAAGGAGCACGAGGACCCCAGCTCAGGACCTCTTCCTCACGTTCTGCCCATGTACAAAACAAATTGCAGCTAAGAGGAGTTTTGGCAAACCTGACCTCTTGACTTCTTCCTCACAGCAACTAGCATAAGAGTTTTGGGGGCTCTGTGTCCCCTCACAACAAGACACAGAGGCCTCCATGGTCTGACAGCCCCGAGGACAATGCATTTTCAGGTTGCACTTTCTTGTAGCGACTCGGGCAAAGCTGCGGGGCAAAGTCTTTTGCCAGGGTGGACATGGTTATTTTGCTTTACAGTAACCCTTGCAGTGTGTTAAACCCTGTGAAAATTCATAAGGGAGTACAGACACTCCCTCAGAATAAAAGAGAAACAAATGTAATCAGCAAAGGAGGCTTGTTATGTAAGAAAAGTTCTTTTGGCAGCTGGCCACCGGGAAGGGATAGCACTTGTTAGCATACTGGTGGAAGTGGTTCTTGAGGCCACGGGACAGCTTCACTGAGCAGGGCTATTGAGAGTGAATTGAGGGGGTCACTGATAGCAGGGGCAGTGGCTGGAGGCATGACTGTGGCTATGGACAGAACAGGGATCTGAAGATAAGGAAAAAGCAGCTGAACTAGGGTAGGGATTCAAAGCAAATGGCATTCTTCAAATGACCCATCAGGAAAGGCAGCTTCAGAAGCAAGGCAGAATGATAGCTGGACAGTACAGAAGGCTAATAAGCAAATTATACAGATTTTATTGCAGAAATATGCAGCAAAAGAATTTAATTACAGTCATGATTTATTAAAATGAGCTGGGAAGCGTCCCAGTTCAGAGTAGCTTTTTATAGAGGAGGCAGCCCACATATTGCCTATCCAATTAACAAGAGAGATTTGTGGACACAGGATGTGGAAACCGGCAGCCACAGGGTGAATGGAAGTATGTCTGTAAATCACATTTTGACAATCAAAGATGACTATCTTGGCTTATCACAGCCACTCCTCTGTCTATCTCTTTTTACCCAATCCAGAACTGAAGTGTTTGTCCCCTCAAACAGCTGTCCTGCCTTTGCTTCTTTTGATGCTGTGAAGTTCATCAATATTCATCAGGGCTGGTGTCCTGGGTTTCGCTAAAAACCCAATCCTGTTTAGCGATTTTTACTTTCCAGTTTAGTCTCTTCTAAAAGGCTGCATGTTCTGAAATTAGCAGCATGTTTTTGCAGACAGTGTCTGCTACGAGCAGTGATAACACCTGATGTTCACAGTTACTGCCTGGGACTGGGATGCAGACAGGCTCTTGCCTATTCCTATAGTGACCAAGGCCACTGCTGGCTCTTGTGTGCCACGCTGGGGGTGCCGGGTAGTAAGAGGGGTCACAAGGAAGTAAAAGGTTGCAACTGCAGTGAGTAACAGACAGGAGCGGTGACGAACGAAAGTATTCCATTCCATATACATCATATTTAGTATAAATTGAGTGATCACGAGAGTTTTGTCCTTTTCTGCAATGGCCGGTGTCCAGGGAGGACTCCATGTGACCTCCTGCTTTTGATCCAGATCCTGAGTTCCTGATTCCCATTGCCGCTGAGCCTGGGGCTTCCCCAGTGCCTCCTGCTCTGCAGCATCAGTGGGGATTGATACTGGGGGAGGGAGTGGGGTTTGATATCGGGCTACTATGTATAGTTGTATATACTTCTGGACTTTTATCATTTCACTATTATTTCTATTGTTGTTTCATTAAAGCTGTTCTAGCTTTTTTCTCTAACATGTGTCTCTGCCTTATTCCCTTTTCCTTCCCA
>NW_009705001.1:0-738 GCF_000703405.1 Apaloderma vittatum
TGTACCACACCTGCTCCTCTTCCTCTGCAGACTTTACATTCACCCTGCTACCACACCCTGCTCTCATCTGAGCATCTTTTTTGCTCTACTGATATCTCTCTGTCCTCCCTGGATGCTCCTTGACACACAAAGACTCGGGCTGCTCCAGTCTCCCTCTGGGTGACTTGATCCATCCCAGCACTGCCCTTTGGGGGACATTTCTTGGTGTCCAGGCTGAAACTTCCCAGTTGCACTTCGTGGCGTTACCTCTTTCTCATGCTGGATTATAGTGCAGAGAAAAGCTCCATCATCTATGAGATCACTATTCAAGCACTCTCAGACTACTCCTATCCTGCCTAGAACTGGCCCAAAGAACTCCAGGTTCCTCAGGTTTCTCAAGATCCTCATAGGCTGAAGATCCATTCGGTCATCTTTTAATATTTGTCTCATCTTACTCAATTTGACTGGGGTGTGTCTCACAACAGAAGAGCACGAGGCATTGCCAAGGACTACAGATACCCTCTCCTGGAGAAACTGTGGGGTCCTGGAGATGTGGCACTGACAAGGCCCCACGTCTGGACCCACAGGGGAAGTTGACTCTTCTGGCAGGAGAGGTAAAGTGAGATGCAGGGACATACAGTTGGAGCCAGCACCTATTTAAAGTTTGGTTTTAGGGATGATGGAGCTTTTCTTGGCAGTGGGAAGAGAAGAAAATTTCCTCAAAGTGCAATTTGAAGTTTCAAATGGAAGTGAGGAACA
>NW_009705002.1:0-3617 GCF_000703405.1 Apaloderma vittatum
TTTACAACAAGGTCTGTCAAGTTTAAAAAACCTGTTGTTCTTTTGGAGGGCTTAGTAAGTCCAAAAAACAAAATATGGGGGAAGATACCTGATTCTAAGGCAGTTCAAAGGGAGTATCGGGAACTTCCCTAGAGTGAAAGATGGGAAGAGATGTTGAGAGAGGGTGCTGGCTTGACACGTGTCATGTACTAAGGATGTAATTACCATGTAAAGTTGCAAAATCAGCAAAACCAAAGCAAACGTTAAAAAAAATAAAGTAAGGATGACTTCTTTATTTGGAGGAAGTAAGGGGAGAAGAAGGAATTATGAGGGGTAGCAAAAAATAACATTAGCTGTGCTTAGCAGCCCTGTACTAAATCAGTACAGTTTGTTGCAGGACAATAAACCTGTCGTTCTGATCACATCATGTATTTGATTTGCTTGCATTGTCAAAAATTTCCCTAGTGCTGGTGAAGGAACTCCCTAAAGAGACAGAGGACAAACCAAGCTTTCTAACAGACTGCTTCTGGTTCAGATGAGGCATGGTGAGGTGTCATGGGTTTGAGTCTGGCAGGGTTTTTAGTAGTGAGGTGAGAGCTGTGGAGGATGTCTTTTGAGAAGCTTTTCTATTTAGAGGTGTTGTGATAAAACAGGTAACAATTTCTGTTGCAAAAAGAGGGGTAAATCAATTTAGCGAAAGCTAAACCCCCTTGTGTTCCAGCTCATCCACAGATATCAGAGGGACTAGGGACGGCTGGGCTCATATTCTGAGTGATGCCCAGTTCGTCGTCACTAACGCTACACGCCCATAGGCCTTCCATATGACAGCACCCCTGAAATTATGAGGACACCCTTCATGAGGGTGGCAAGATACTCACATGGACAAAATAATTTATTTAGGCAATAGATACACAGATGCGTTTTGATTGCTAGTGATAGTGACTGACTACAAAGCATATGCAGAAGTTACATATGTAATAGATTATGGGAAGCTCTACAAACAGTTCCTCAGTATCCCAGGGCAGCACTTGGTGAGACCAAGTGTTCAGACCTTACCCAAAGGTGTCCCTGTGGGGGGAAAGAGAGGCTCAGCCCGTCGACTGATCCCAGGAGTCAGAGGTGGTCTGTCGTGGTATCTCTTCTGATGATGGTGGAGTCTTCCTAACATCCCCCCTCTCTTGAGCCTTTTTATATTATTTGTTACCATTCAGAGGGAGTTTGAGTGACTCTAGACATGCATATCTTTATTGTGATTGTGTAAATTTTCCTCACTTTGTGTTTAAAGATACAGACTAGAAAAATTCAGTGCGCAAGCTCAGGGAGGGGTGGTCACAACTCGGAGGCGGGTGGCTTTTGGGATGGAGGTGTGTTTTGGTATTATAATGAGATTATGATGAGCACAGTTCACCCAAAGGACAACATCTATTGGCCCAGGGTGGTAAATGTGCAGTTAACTGGCTCCTTGGTGTCTCCAGGTTCCTTTGTGTTCACAGAGCTTGACCATGGTATCTGCATGCAGTTCCACGCTCCATGCAGTTTTCCCTTAGAGTCAGAACATCTTAATGCTACCAACCCTTAAGTTTGCTTTGGAAAACCTTAGTGGTGAGAGCTCCTTTAATACCAGTTGCACATTGTCCTGGAAACTTTCTCGATGTTCCAATGCGTGAACAAAGCTATATAGGTAATTAAGTAATTTTAGACAATCATCCCACATCAAACGATGTGAGAAAGGTCGATTTGTAAGGGTCAAGTGCTTTTGCAGTGATTTAGCCAAGATGTGTGCCTTGCGGTTAGAACTGAGGTCTAGGCAGAAGTGCCTTAATTCCACAGAACGAGGGGGAGGTGAGAGGAGAACAAAGAGTGCGGTCGGTGAGGAAAGGGAGGAGAAAGGTACCGGAGTCGAGCATTTCCCTGGAGCCCCATGGTGAGTGAGATAGCAGGGAGAGAATTGCCTGCATGCTAAGGAGATCAACAACGTTGAGAACATCCAGGGTGCAGTGGTACATGGAGAACCTTCTGCCAGGGGAGAGAGAGACTGCACAGGGGTGGAGGATGCACCCAAAGCAACCCACGATTCTAAAGTTGGTCCCACATTGGTGGAATGAACCCATGTGGAGAGACAAGGTTTCCTTCTGTGAGATGGACACCACATGGCATCAGGGGAAGAATTCAAGGACCCCTCTTTTCTGAAAAGGAAGGACAGCCATGGACAATGACTAATGGCCAAATGGACAGCACCCCCAACCCCCCTTGCTCCAGTGTGAGGGAGGAGGTAGCTGGGAAGATGGGAGGTGTGGCTGGGGATGTGTAAGATCAGGCTATATTTATTCATGTAATTCCGCTCACTATCCTACTCTGATCTAGTCGATAGCTGGTTGTGGTAAATTAAATTTATATTTTCCCCCCAAGCCTACTCTGTTTTTTGCCTATGACGATAAATCCTAATCTCAATCCTTGAGTCTTTTTAGTTGAGTTTCCTCCCTTTCCATTCCTGTCGAGACAGAGGTGGAGGGACGCGTGAGCGAATGGCTGTATGGTATTTTTGACCCCGCTCAAACCACGATATGAGATGGGATTTAGAACCACAGGCCTTCATACGTATTTTGTTCTATGACCATTCCTAGTCCAAGGATAGGGAGAGGATGAAGATTTTTAGTGCAGGAACCTCTGTGACCACCTGTATAGACAAAGCAACGTGGCTTTATCCTCTGTGGCTGGAGTACACCTTGAAGGTACCACTTTGCATGTATAAAGCAGAATTGGAAGTGAACACTAATATATTCGCATTGAACACTAACATGGTCGGATAACAAGAACATGGTCAAATGACAAGTGTGAAACAGACAAGTGACATGCAGCTGTCTTCCTGTGAGATATGTCAGTGAGTACTTAAAAGCTTGTGGAATTCATTGATCCTGAGTCTGAGACTCCTGTAATACAACGCAGGCAGAGCTTGACTATTCTAAAAAGAATGGTTGATTAACAACATGAAATTTAGGCATTCTGGGCCACCTACCAAAGAGGACAGAATTATCATCCGCAGTATTTAAGAGGCAAGTGTAAAATAGTCAAACTAAAGACAAACTTTTTATTACGAGTTTTAAAGCAAATTTTGAGTTCACTTAAATAGAGTAACATATCTGAGCATGCAGAGTCATAGCATCATAGGATTATTGAGGTTGGGAGAGCTGGGCTAGCTTTGCAGTTGTATCAGGTCTACATAGCAAGGTTTTGGTAGCAGAGGCTGCAGAGTGGTCTCTGTGACAAAAGGCCAGGGGCTGCTCCTGTGTCAGACAAAGCCAGTTTCATCCAACTCCAAAACAGAACCACTAGTGCCCAAAAATGAGTCAATCAGCAAAGGTGGTGTCATCTCTGTGATAACATATTGAAGAAAGGAAAAAAGCACCGAGTGGCAGATTTGAGAGAGTGGAGTGAGAAAAATGTGAAAGAAACAGCCCTACAGCCACCTAAGAGAATGGAGAAGGAGAGAGAGGAGGTGCTCCATGCACTGGAGCAGAGATTCCTCTGCAAGCCATGGAAAAGACCGTTGCATGTTGTCCTCGTACAGCCCATGGAGGACCCCAGCCTGCATCAGGTGAAGATGCCCTGAGGGAAGCTGCAGCCAGTAGCGAGCCCAT
>NW_009705002.1:3856-4429 GCF_000703405.1 Apaloderma vittatum
TTTGCGGGGGAAGAGTGTGAGGAAGGACCAGCAGAGTCAGTATTGCGAACTGAGCACAATTCCGTTCTCCATCCACTGGGCCACTGGGAAGGCAGGTGGTAGAAGAGTCAGAAGTTCAGAAGTGAAGTTGAGCCTGGGAAGAAGAGGTGGAGAGGGAAGGTGTTATTGGTTTTGTCTTCTCGCCATCCCATTCTAATCCTAACTAGTAATAAATCAAATTTTCCATGTTTGATTTGCCCATTAGGATGACTGGTAAATGATCTCCCTGTTCTTTATCTCAACATAGGAGCTTTTTTATCTTGTTTTCTCCCCATTTTGCTGAGGAGGGGGAGTGTTTTGGTGGGCATCTGACAGTCAGCCAAGATTAATTCACTAGTGTCTCCAAATCACCCTCTGAAACCAAGCACACTGGCAAGCAGTCAGTCTTTCTAGATAGCCCCTCAGGTTATCTGGTCAGGCCTCCTTACCTCACAGAAAGGTCTTCCCCTATCACTGTGATTTGCCACATCCTTTTGGTTAAGACTCAGATGGCACTGATTCTTCTCTGAATAGAGCATTCAGTCACCTACCTAC
>NW_009705003.1:0-1811 GCF_000703405.1 Apaloderma vittatum
AGAATCTCACAAACACTGTGGCCATAAATTCTGCACATCCCGACGAGAAGGAACCACTGCTCAAAAACCCTCTGAGCTGAGCCAAGTGCTCGTCTGCAGAGCTCTGATGAACGCGTCACCGTGATGTTCCCATCACCTGAGGAGGGTATAATTGTGTGTATCTGACACACTCCTGGTACTGTCCATCAAATCTCCAAAGAAGAGAGTGATGGTTGGGGAGTGACTGTCTGCTGGGCAAGTGGCAGTCATTCTGACAAGTGAACTGTACAAAGCCACAGCTGCAGGACCCGGCGATGAAGCCAGGCATGAGGTGACATGAATACCTCCATCCGCTCCGTTAGAGACTGGCAGGTTTATAACGTAACGAGCTGTCGTGGTCAATGGAAGGTGATTAGAGCACCTGTTTAGAGGAAGATCTTTACAGAAGGGTAGTGTAGGATTGCCCCAGTGAACCCTGTGGACTGAGCCAGAACAGGACATTGTTTTTCTAGAACTGTAGCACTTTTACTACTGGCTGAAGATGTGAGAGTAACAGCAATCAGGGCTCAGTTTGCTGAGTTAAATAAAAAAAAAATAGTAATTTTTTACTTGAATACTTATAACGCACAATATGTGATTAATTCAAAACTCCATAATCCTATTCTTCAATAAGAATGATTTTTCAAAGGTAACAGTTTCCGTTAAAAGGAATTGCACTGAAATTCCTAATATGTGGAAAACTACCATATCAGTTAAAGACGTCATCAGAATGCTTCTGAAGCATTATCTATCTAATTATTAATTTTAGGCATTATTATTGCTGTTGCAGTGGTTTTCACAGAAATTCTGACCAAAGTCACCTAAAACTGAACCTACATCTTCAAAATTCTGGTGAAGTGCTGATATTCATATTTAGAACAGACCTCTCATACTCATTAAAAATACAAATAAGATTGCTAAACTTTAAAATCTCATGTGTTATTCTTCTAAATATATTTGACAGGTTTATAGGTAATCTAATTCATGAATGAAATCAAACTTTAAAGAGTCAGAGAATTACTACACTCAAGTGAAGTTTTCAGTCTTAGCATTCTGCTTCCAATAGAGATTATTTACTTTTTTTTAAATGGCCCAAAAAAGCCTAACTACTTAGAGATATTATTGTCCTTATAATTTTCTTCAAATATGATTATCTTGTATGGTATTTTGTTGATCATTAAAATATAATTAGAGGAATCTTTTTCTTGCAAATGTCTCTTTAAAACACATTCTCAAACCACGTGAAGACAGCTACGTTCGCTGTGCAATGAATATTTATTTGCATCACTATGAAGATGCCCTGTTATTAAACCGCAAATAGAACAATCCTCCCAAACTTGTGCAGTGAATTCTGAAATGATCCAGCAGAGGGACCCCTTCAGTTAAAAATTAAAAACCATCTATGGATCAACCCCTGAATCAAAACCCACAAGGCTTTTATTTAGGCACACAGTTCCAGAGTGTGCCTAAATTAGTAAGATCACCGAAAATGTAGTAATATTTCTGATTCAAGACTTAGAGCTTTAATAATAATAATAAACTCGCTCTTTGTATTCATACATTTCCAGTAAAAATATGTGTAAGGTTCCTTTGCTATGTGATATTTTAAGAATATCTTTCCGTTACATATTACTTGGGCTGACTGGCACCAGCATCCTGAACTTGCTAAATGACCCTATAAGAGATAGAAAATTAGCTAGAAAAGTTGTATGTTTTTACCTGAGAGTAAAATAGGAAACAGTGCTATGGCAGGAGCAGAAATGAACATTTAAAAAACCAAAAAAACAACGCTC
>NW_009705003.1:1842-3634 GCF_000703405.1 Apaloderma vittatum
TCATTATTTAAACCATTGACTTCCCTGGAATTAAACAGGATGTCCATCAGAATTTGACCATATGAAAACAATCTCAAACTGAAGTAGCACAGAAGAAATGTCTGAATTTACAAAGCATCTTATACTGTTGGAATTGAAGCATGTTGATCACGGGTACTGAAATATGTATATTTAGAAAGTATGGTTCTGAGGCAAACACTTCCTAAATGCATCTTTAATTTGAGGGGAAATTTTATCAGGGAATGTGTCTTTCTCAACAGTTGCCATGGCAGCTTACCCAGTCCTGCTGTTGTAGACCTGATTAATTTTTCACGTTACAGGAACTCGTTATTTTATAAATTTCTGCTTTTTATTCTTAGATTTTGTAAACTCTCAGAATATTATTTCTATCTAGCCACAAGTGGTAAAACCTTTGTAACCAATGCTTAGTCACACTGTGGTGTGACAAAACTCCAGGCTTCTGGAATGTTTATTCTAAGGAAAAAAAAATAAATAAATTTGTAAGCTGTGAAATTCTGCTGATACAAATTCTGAAAAGCTAGCTTATTGTGCTTTCTGTTTCACAGTGCTTTACAATGTTCTAAGTTATTTACTGATGTAAAATATTACTTCATAAGGTGGCCCATAACATAACTATGGTAATAAAACAAGACTGAAAAGCAAATCAGGTTCCACCCACTGTAAATTTACCCAGGCTATAGTTCTTTGATATGTACTACTAACACTCTGGTACGGTTTTGAGACACAAAATAGCCGTAGGGAAGAGCATTTTATTTTATAATCACTACTAATGTTTCATAAATTAGGTTATTTATACATAAAAAGGTAGCCTGGAAACTGTAAAGCCCTTACCTCTAGAGCTATAAGTCTTTCATTAATAGACAAAATTCACAAACTTACTGGGATTAGAGAGGGAGCTGTTGTCAGATTTATCTTTGAACTAACGTATTAATGACGATTTAAGATTCATTCTTCTGAATATATCAGGGACATTATAATAACAGCAAGACTTGAGGAAGCCATTTTCCTGCACGCAACATAATACTTTCACTGTGCCCTTTGTCTAAAAATTCATCTCCTTCCTCACCAGGCCCTCTTGAAGCTTCCTTCCTTCTCTCACTGCAATTCCCACCCATTCCCTTACATTATCTTAATCACTCAAGTTCTCCCTCAAACATTCTTATACTTGCATGGCCTTGCAGCATAAAATGATTGTCAGGATGTCAGCATAAAGTGATTATATATTTTTTTTCAATTTTTCATTAGTTTTGATAGACATGTAAAAATTTACCTAGAGTTAAAAAATCATTTGGGGAAATAACTTTTTAATTAAGTGTGCCAAGATGATGGAGTTTATAAATGTACCAGAAGAGCAACATGGGAAATAACAGAAAACAGTTTGCAGAGAATTATTTTATGACAGGTGGTAGTGATAGTTTTTCATGATAAAATTTTCATTTAGTGTTTCAACAAATGAGACAACTCAAACGTTAAAAATAAATGCTCTTCTCTATTCACAGGGTATCCTGATCTCTAATTTTCACACTCCTAATACTTTTTGCATTCTCCTTTTCCCAAGCACTGATAGAAAGAAATGAAATCCAACTGTATCTGCCAATATATACACAGGATTTTTTCCCACATAAACGATGCGATGATAACTACCACACCGACGACAGATGGCAGATGCTAATCTCTACTCAGCTGACACACAGCAAGTTCTTTGGTCCCCGTATCATAGAATGGCCTAGGTTGGAAGGGACCTTAGAGATCATTTAATCCAATCTCCCTG
>NW_009705003.1:3665-19738 GCF_000703405.1 Apaloderma vittatum
GGAAAGAATACAACAACTGTTAGTTTGAAAGCCTCATTAGATGACCTGAGTTTTTCTGGGCAGAAAAAATATATGGTCAACAAAACTAGAAAGAAATGAAAAGGTATACGATTACTTTTTCTGTGTTCTCAACCTGGTTATCTGAGTATTTCTACAGAGGGTTTTTTACCTCATACATAGATGTATGTGAGGAAGTAACTGTGAGGTTGAGGTTCTCTAGGCAGTATATATGTATCTCAATATCCAGGTAACTAGGAAACTATATATATTAGAATCTCCAACCACATTTCTAATTCTTGAAGTTTTACAGCACTTACATAGTAATAGTAGATAAATTCTTAGTGTCTTGGGATTACAGAAATTCCTAAAAAGTCACTTAAAAATGCTACACAGGTAAAGAGAAAGGGAGGAAAATATAAATTCAGAATGACAGATTTATTAAAACATTTCTCATTTTTTAAAGGTTATGGTCTGACTGCACTTCATTGCTGAACACTTTGGATTTGCAGTAGTGCTGATGTCTGCTACACAGAAAATATCTGCCACATCTCATTTACTAAAAACTGAGCTCGCAGTACATCAATGGGCTTGAAGGCTGCATCAAGTGCCATAGTTCCTGTAGCACAGGTATAACAAACTTCATTCCAAATGCACTTAAATATGAAATTTCTTCCTATACATTATCTCTACTATGAAGCTGTCCCTTCTATAAAGCATTTATACCAGAAGACTACTTTTTCTCTCTCATCAGCAGGTGGCTTGCTTTCTCCTGCGTTAAGAATTCAAGAGCTTAGTCCTACAAGACCCCAAATATTAAAACAAATGGCCTTCATGAATGACTAAAATTTGCTTTAACTAGCAAATAAAACAATCTTAAGATAAATTATTAAGACTGGGAAAAAAATGGTGTAGAGGAAATATGAAATCTCAGTTTGTTTCTTAGAGAAATCAGTTGTGTTCTCAAGGCCTAAGAATCTAAAATGCAGTTCCACCTCCTTCCGTGTGGGTTCTGTGAAACACATTGAGCATTTTGCTCTAAAATGGATAAACAGAATGCTCAGGTAGATAGGAATCAGTACAGAATCAAAACACAAATTCCCCCAAAGAGTGTCCAGAGGAGAAGAGTGAGATAGATTCATCCTATAGCATCTCATAGGTGTGGAAAACGTGCAAAAAGCCTGTTAACTATCTGAGTTGATCAGGGCTTTTTAAAATCAATCAATGGCTCCTTTACATAACCACTGCATTCCCAGCTCAATAAGGATTTAAAAGTATATAAATGTTTGTGTTTGCTCAGCAAATTTTCTATGTTTTCCAGACGCAATCTTCTTTAAAACTTATCTCAGTTGAGAATAAGCATCCAAAACCCTACAATAAGTGAACAGAAAGAAAGAAACATGGGAGTAAGAGATCATGAATTCACCCAAGGGAACCAGGAAATGATAAATATTTAATTCTGTGCTTTCAAATCAAAATCATGAAATCAAACAGTCTGATGAACTATCTATAAAAAAAGATATAGACGTTTTTTAATTTCCCCCCTGCCTCTGGATATTTATATCTTATTACAATTCAGCAATAAGCTCCTATATAGCACCAACTAATTTCTGTATATTAGATCTTTTACTGATTGGACTGGCACTCCTGGTGATTGCTAGAAGTTTTCTTAATAGTGAAATGAGCCAGAAGCCAGTCATTCCATTAGAGCAATGCTTCTTGCTATTGTCAGGGTCAAAAGCATTCTGAAGACTGTAAAAAGAATAATAAAGCTAACTACTGGGAGCACAGATAACAACAGGTAGATAAATTCAAGATTAGACTGTCATTTGGTGAACTTAAGTTGGGCAGCGATGAACATGCAGGTGGTATGCTGGGAAGAAGAGGGAGCAGAAGCATCTTGGTTGTTTTTTACTGGTAACATCTAAGCTAGTGGCTATCTCCAATTCAACATCCAAAAGTAATGCCATAAAAACATTAAAAACCCACAAAAATATGGTGAACCACCAAAATAGAGAAATCTCCTGTTCTTTTTTTAGTGTCAATCATTACTGATACCAAAGTTTGTGCAGTAGTATCGACACTACACTACTTTGAATCTAATGGCAAGATTTTTTCTGAACGCTCAGCTGGACAGATGAACTTGCTGTAAGTTATTTTCAATGGTATTGCTTCACTTTTTAAAAATTATTTATTTCAATGACATTTATTTTTCCCCAAAGCAATTTCAGCTATTGCCTTACACAACTTTTATTTAATTTAAAATCAATAAAACAATGTGCATATACGCTTGGTATTCAAAAAATGACATTTCTCCTTTGTTTTTACAGTGCACAAACCAAATAAAAATCAATACTTTATCTTTCCACACTTGAATAAAAAGGGTAATAAAACAGCAGGCTCACAGCCCTACACAATATTGATTATGGACTCTTTTGAGATAAATTACTGAGATTTAAAAATAATTCTTGGTAAGCCAGCACTACAAGGTTTTTTATCAGTTGCCACACCAGTTCTGGGGAATATGTGCATCAGTATATGAAATATACACTAGGTGTAATCCTTTGTAAAACTCTTCAGTGAATGATATATCCATAGACTACATTTAAAAGCAAATACATAATATGTATTTTGTGTAGGGGAAAATGTAAGTTTCCCAATGAAATTCATTGATGACAGTCCAATACAATGTATGGAGGATCATATCTATCAGCACAGATTAGCATTCATTTGGAGTAAAAACGTCGTTATTAGCAGAAGAGAAATTTAGGAAAAGAAAACAAGTTATTCTGAAGGTATTACTTTTTTTCTAGAAAAGCAACTTTTCAGGATAGGCCTTTTGGTGAATATTACAGCACAATCAAGATCTACCCTATTATTTATACATTATGTTCTGGAGAGAAGTTTAAGCTAACATGTTTATGCGTTACCTTAAAGGGCAACCTTTCATACATTATCTTGAAAGGATTGCTTTAACAGATTAAAGTACATTCCAATATGAACGTATCTTCTTTACCCATTTTATTTTCACAGTAAAACTTCTAAGAATCATTAGCTGCCATTGAAACATGCACATAAAATCCTAAATTTTAAATATAGCAAATGCAAGTTATTAAACAGCTTGACTTGGATGACAATGAGCATAAACAGAAAATGATTTTAGCTGGCTGGAAGTGGTGATATATAGCTGAATATAAAAATAAATGAAAGCCATTATCAATCTCACTATAATTCATCTTGATGTGTTCACTGGTCTCCTAAAGTACTAATGGCCTACCAATACCACAGCATGAAATATGTAACTTTATACCATGTGCTTTACCTTGATCCTCAAAGGACATTCTTAGTTTATAGAAAAATAAGTGCAGCTGTAGCTCTCAAGAATCGTTTTCTAGATTTATAACTATCTTGTAGGAAAATTTTCTATTATTTCAGGGATGCTTAAGGTTTCTGGAGAAATTTGCTAAGGTATTTAGTTATTTCATTTGAAAACTGGATGCTTCCATTTATACAGGGCAACGTACTTGGCTCAATAAATTTTTTTCTGGATAAATTACTGTACAATGTAATGATGGCAAAGCCCAGCCTGCAGTTTTCATGCTAATTGCTCTATAAACTTGGAGGCCAGGTAAGTTTCCTTCCTAATTTCTTGAGACTGGTGCTCCTAACAATACTGGACCATGTCATCATTTGATTTGAGGGCATCATTAACACTGCCCTTAGGCCCGACACCAGCGCTGGAGAAGAGAGACACCAAGCTAGACGGCACCAAGGTTGATGTACCCACAAACACCATGCCAGATGGCACCAAGGTTGACGTACCCAGATACGCCATGCTAGACGGCACCAAGGTTGACGTACCCAGAAACGCCATGCCAGATGGCACCAAGGTTGATGTACCCATAAACGCCATGCCAGATGGCACCAAGGTTGATGTACCCATAAATGCCATGCCAGATGGCACCAAGGTTGAGTACCCATAACCTGAGCTCGTGGCCTCTGACACATACCAGGCTCGGGAAGCCGGATTGTTTCAGCAAGGTGCAATTATCTGCAGGAAGCCAACAGAGCTCGGCACAAGTTCTGGCTTTATATCAATCCCTTCTTACAGCTGTGTGGACACACCAACTCCGAGGAATCTTTTTTTGTGCTTTCAGAGGGGTAGAGACCTTTTACAAAGCTCACCAGAGCACACCAAGAGCCTCCATAAAAAGGAGTGAGGAGCTATGAAATGAATTTTTCCACTTTAGCTAGCTGCAAACTAACTCCCCCAGACACATGTCATCGTAATATTCTGAACTGCAATGTAACGTGCAAATGCTTCTCTGACAGAAAGCTTCATGTTCCTCCAAGATTTTAATATTTCAGGGTTTTCTCTCAACAGTGAGTGTGGGATCAATCCAGATAAGGATTCCTTAAGCCAAAATCCAAACGCTTACTCGTTTTTTCCTAGCAAACATAAAGACTATATCACAAAATAGTCAAAAAATACACCCTCCAAAAGGCAAGAGTCTAATAAAAGTCTGTTCTACATTGAGACTTAAACATAGATCTGTGTTCATATCAAAGGAAGGAAAGCAGAATCAAAACTCCTAGATTTCTGTAAAATAAAAATTTGAATAAAATCAACAGAATTTAGGTATCTAAATTCCAATTTCAAATTTCAATACTTTCAGGAATTTAGCACAAACAATAAGAAGGGATTTATGTTGTTGATTTTTGATACCCAGACAACAGGAAGTAAGGAATCTAAGTGTCTAGTGGATTCTTCATTCTTTTCCAGTGTAACATGCAATTAAGATTTCTGTTTTTTTAAGTATTTACAGAAATATTCATTCTCTGATATCACGACTGTCTCCTGACTAAAAATAATAATAAAGATTTAAATACTCTCCACATTTAAAGAAATTATATTTGACCACAGCCATGCTGATTTCCAGCAGTTTTCTGTGGCAAAATTCAATTTACACACGAGGATTTAGAAAGAAAGACGAAAAGAAATATTCCTCGTATCTCTAGGCTTTTGATGTAATTTTAGGAAAAAAAAAAAAAATTCTGACTTCCAATTAGCTTTTATATTCTGTTTTTCTGTCTGATAATCTTAACTTACACTAAGGTATCTTGCACCTTGAGCTTGACAAATGGCTATCTGCATTTTTTTCTTTGCTATATGCTTTGCAAAAAGGAATGAAACTCAGACCTACATTTACCTTTCTCTCCTGGTTATGCTGATCCAGAAAACAGGGATCAAAACTAGCTGGATAAATTTTGACGTAACTGTGTCCTGATGGAACACACTTCCAATCAAACTGGAATCTTGCAATAAAAATTAACTGGGATTTTCTTTCTGACGTCCTCCTGTTTCATCATGTTCCAATTTAAGTATCTCCACTGTTAGTTCCAAAACTGTTGTTGATTCTTCATTCAGTGTTGCAGAATTAGTTGAAAGATCAAATTAAAATTGAATTAAAATTCTATCAAAGTTTAAACTAGATAGTGCCCACAGAATAGCAAGGTGGCAATTTCTTGAGCGATTTCTGAAAGAAATATATTTAAAGCCTGGAAAATTTCCTGCAAGCCTAAGCAATGCACAGTGGTGGTGGGCAGGCATGACAATCTTGAGGCAACATGTTGTTCAGAAAGCAGAGACCTCAGGAAATGATCCTTGGCAGAGGCGTTGTTTAATGTGGATGCTGAAGGAAGTTCAACGGAAAACATTTATCAGAAATTTCCGTCCAGCGAGGACATAGGCTGTTTTAGGGAAAAATGCAAATATTGCTTAGCAGACCAAGGGCAAAGGAAATAGGAAATGGGCTAGAGAGTTCCCTGAAAAAATCTGTCACTGAAATGTGAGAAAACATACTCGCGCGTCGGCAATTCTTCTATTTTAAAGCGTTCCACAACTCAAGATCCTCTGCAGCGTTGTGACATTATCTGCAAGTTGGCTGCTTCCAATTTAAACTTCTTAAAGGTAGGATGAGAAGCTTAATTTGGTTCCTATCTTGACATATCACTTGCATGTTTATTGTTTGAGCCTTTGGAATAACTCATAGGAAAACCAGGAGCTTATCACGGAAACAATACATCTTAGCAATGTTGTAACAGTTGACTTTGCTGCTTTTTACAGCCTCCAGAGAAACACCAATGATTCAGTCAAAATCTTTTAAAAGGCTCTAGATAAAAGGGCAGAATACACCTCGGGAAAGGGTGTGACCTCTGAGCCTGTCAGCGTTCGGACAAGGGGTGGAGCAGCCCTTTTGGTGGCTGATGCACAGAGGAGGAAATATAGTCCTCATAGGCAACACTAGATTTGTATGTGGCTAGTGGAAAATGAAAAAAAGATTGGGCTTTGAACTCTGCATTTTTAACCTTGAAATCCTCAACTGTACAGGCACTAAATATCAAGAATACCTTAATCAAGGTAACAAAGCTGCTTGTATGACTGAAGACAAAGTGTATGCTTATTAACATTTAACAATTGATATTTTTGTCATAACATTATTGGCGAAGTGAACAGAATGCAAGTCCTTATACAGGGGAATATACTAACAATGTTACCTTCAGTCATATTTTTTGTTTTCCACTTCGATACCCTCCACTCCCCTCCTCAAAGGTAAAAATGAATGTTAGACACCATAGCTGCAGCAATTAGAATTGCATTAGCTTTTGGACACCATTATACTTGAATTTTTATTCAAGGAAATATTACTGGAATTGTAGCAATGCCCTCGGTTCGACAGATGCTTTCCAGGCTTATGAGCAAACACAGTGGGAAAGCGAGAGAAGTACATTATATGGAATATTCACACTGTTTAATTCCAGATACAAGTAATATGAAACAAATCTCTCTAGATGCCTCATCAGAACAGAGAGGCTCCTCCGGAGGGTGATTTAGAGCAACTACATTAGGCCCGTTGTTCTGAACGGCACTCAAAAGGCTCGTGAAGACAGGCAGAGTGAATATGTCCTACAGCATCTGGTATCAAGAGAACAAAATTGCAAGCCAAGAAGCAGCAATATGCTAGGAAAATAATCAGCATGATTGCAGTCTCACAGTCAACTAGGTGATTGTCTTTGGATACCTGCTCTCCTGCCTCTATTGTTCACCGTTTGTGTCTTTTCCCTCACGCTGCTTTCTGGTTTAAACTAAAGTATCACGTGTTCCTCACCATTTCCTTAATTTGTAACATAGGTAAATAGATGACTTTGTCAAGAATGATTCAGCTAGATAGAGTGCTCACATGCCAAAATGCTTACAACATTTTTGAAGTTTTACTTTATTGTACACACAAGAGGAAGCAGATCTTTATAAAGCATCTCCCCCGTGCGGAAAAAAACAGTTTAAAAGAATCTCATTCACAAAGCTTGATAACAACAAGCTTGCTAAAATGACCATGGCTGTTGCAGGTAAATGTGACAGTAAAATAATGAGAATGCAATAAAACTGAGGAGCAGGGCACAAGTACAGAAGCAATTTAAGCTTGATTTTGTTGAAAGAGAAAAGGGCAAATAAATTACACAAATTAGTTGGGAGATCTGAAAACATTAAAGATGGTCTCAGTAGCCTCGTTTTTTATTTCTGTACCTCACTTTGCAATACTGGGAGGAGTTGCCAGAGTTGCACGGCTGGATCTGTGGGGAGGCATCAACTCCGCAGGGTGCGGATGCTCTGTGGCGGTCTCGGCAGCCCTGGCTCCAAGACACAGACCCTGGTGGCACCTCAAAAGCAGAGCTGAGCGCTCTGTGTCCCTGAACCTGCCCATCACGTGCGCTGGGGGACTGACAGGAGCACTGTCTATTTTCCAACCGCTCCCTGAAAGGAAACCTGAGTGCACAATAGAGCAGGGCACCGCGTGGTTTCCTCCCAGGTGGAGGCAGGATGCAGCAAGCACGCCTGGGGAGCAGTGTGGGGAGAGCCTCAAGACCTGCTCTAGACCATAGGCTTAGCCCGTGTCGCCAACCTGTATCATGGCTCTGCCGCATCAATCAATGAAAAGGACGCTGAAGTGATCTTTGTACTGCACATGTTATTAATAGATATGTCAAGTGACTCGGCAGGGAGGAAGGAGTTACAAAAGGGAGAAGATATATACGTGAAGAAAATAACCCAGTTACTTTCAGGTTTCACAACACTGATATATAATTGGGTGGTTTTATCTTTTTTTAAACACTGGGTATCTTAAAGCTGTGTAGGTAGTGATGACAGCTCACTACTCATATATCTATGTAAAGTGAGAGATCAGATTCAGACAAATTTCTGTAGGAGAGTTCATTTGGAAAAAAACCCCAAACCACTACCTTTTGGCACCATCAATAAAAACCATAATTTTTTCTTAATTCTCTTGTGAAGTAGAGCTGACCTCCACTAGATCAGCTCACTGGATCAGGTTTGGAGAATGGGAATATCAAGGGAGGGAGGAAGTTTGTGATTCTCTTCCTATAAATACTGCATGGTTAACTATAAAGTTTGGGTTCAATTTCAAGAATCACCAGTCTGATGTTTTATTTTTACAGATCATTATTTCTACTATTAATTGTTGGTAGGTATATTGTGCCACCTACCAAAAACCAGCCAATATATTAATTGCTTTTGAGTCTTACAATTAAGAAAGAGATTTAAGTTCTTTTGTTAGAATCTGAACAATTTCAGCCAGCAACAAGAACGTACTGCCTTTACTCACACTTAGAGCCTTACTGTCAAAAAAAAAAAAAAAAAAGAACAAAAAATATCCCTCAGAAAACACTCAGCATAGAGCAAAGTCATGCGTCATTTTAAGTATCAATTTCTGCAAATAATCGTATCTTCTGTATCCATATAAGCATACTCAGGCAAGAAAACAAGAACTGAGTAACTACCTACCTAGCTCTTGGGGAATTGACCATTTTCCATTTGGAAACTGCCTGTTAACACAATTACAGCCATGCAAAGCAAGGTTCCTTAATACTCTCTCTGTTCTGATGAGACATAATTCATTTAAATCTCTATGGAGCCAAATACTCTCTCTGCAAATACAGAAGATCCAAATGGGCAGTGATGCCAGGAGATGTGAAACAAGTGAAACCACAGATGTCCATTTTATTGAACAAGAAGTTACTCGTGAGGCACAGAAAAGATAAGTAATCTCTATCAAAACCACACATGTGTGTTTTATAACTATTAGAAAATGCCCAGTTAAACTCTTTTTACAGTATGCTGCTATCCTGCACTGGAACTAATTAAACTACTTTAGAAGACATAATTCTAGAGCTGACCTATAATGATATATGTAGAATATTTTAAAAGTATTAGTAAGTTGTCGTAGCACCCCACAACGTCATGATGACCAAACTACGCAACATTTACTTTGCAGTTTAGCAGTGGCTACTTTGCCATACATAAAGTAAACCACAGGGTAACTATGTGTTCAGCAGCCGAAAACAACAGGAGGCAGGATTTAATTATTTGACTTCAGTAACGACAAATAAAATTCCATCATCTAAAAGGTGCAAGATTTGAATGCTTTGCTCTGAAAAGGAACAGGATTGTCTACTTCATGTTTGCGTAAGAGACGCAGAAGTCTTTACATAAAGCCGTGTTTACTACATGCTGGATAATTAGCTTGTCAAATAATGAGACAGTGTCAGTTTCGTTCCATTAGCTAGAAGAAGATACTATAAATTACATGGAAAATGTCCAAAGAATAATATCTAGTAACATCATCCCTTGGAGGAGACTTTTTTTTTTCCTCTCTCTCTACACTGCATATTCACTACAGAGAACTTTTAGACAGAAAGGTCCCAAATTTAGCCCACATGCTGAAGTGTAAATACCCAGAAGGGGAAATCAGCTCCATCAAAGTCTGTATGTCATATTATATTTACAAGATTCAAGTGTACGATGATTGGTATAACATAATCTAGATCAGGCTCACTGAACAAGGTCAATGGGATGGAAGAATTGGCATCCCTCTCACTTTCCCTTACAAAGAATACACATGTGCATCTGTTAGAGCAGCAGACAGTCTGGCCAACACTGTCATTTTTCCCTGTATGCAAATCCAACATAGCACCTTCTCTCAAACACTCTAGAGTGTATACTACAAATAACACTGTACTATAAATAACCTGCAAAAATATGCACCTAAAAAAAAATACTCAGTATCTTAAGGGAGCAATCTGCTTAGTTTTGACGAAAACCCAGTAATTCTTAAATGTATGATTTATTCTCTGAACTGAGCATTGGGCTCATTTTACTCTGTAAAAGATAGCCAGTGCTGGATCAGTACCAATAAAATAAGCCAATAAAGCACGGCTAAAGATTACAGTGTTTTTAAGGCTCTTCATAAAGTTTAATGTTAAGCAATAATAATATTCATAAATTAGTAGATTCAAAAATCACTGGGAAAGGGCTAAATCCCATTAACTGGGGCAATCCAGCAGGCCCTGTCTCTCGGGGCAACCCTGGATTGCAATAACATGTCTAACAAGTGAAAATCACGGAATAACTCAGGCTGGACAGGTCCTCTGGAGGTTATAGTCCCTCTAGCCCAACCTACCTGTAACAGCAAGTGTCAGCTATGAAATAGTAGTTAAAATTAAATTTTACCAAATTAAGATATAGAAAGACATATGAAAATAACAGCAAAAAGATAACTTTGTAATAGGTACTTACATACCAGATTTTCAGTTAGAAACCTGTAATAATTGCTGGTACATTTTTACCAGAATTAGAGTTGAGAATGTTTTCTCCAAAAAGATTGAAGTCCATTTTTCTTTTTCTATTTAGTAACACTTCTTATGAGAATAAGAGTTGTAAGTCTGGGTTTATCAATGTTGAAAACAATCCCTAGGCAATATTACATTTTAGATGGGGGCTGAAAAGATTGACTGAAGTTTCTACTGGAGCAAAATGCTCTCCCTGTTCTTTAAACTACCTCAGGTCATGTGTTTGCGAGGTCAAAATGGTTTGTGACTCTTGCAGGCAACTGGGTACAACAGGATTTGGTGTGGCTTTACCACCTGATACGGTTAGGTAGAAAGGAATGTCAACCCCTCCTACCCTCTAGGCAAAATCCAAAGAAAAAAAGCAAACTGCAATGCAAATAATATTTCAGCTTTTAGTATCTTTATAAAAATGTCTCTTCAAAAGTCAGATACTAAAAATGTTGTGTATTATAATCCAATACTTTCAGTTCCAATTTTCGCTTTTTTTTTTCTCTGTGCCTACTGTTCACACTGTCAACATTTCTATGATTCACTGTGGTGTATCTGCATCCTTAGAATTACAAAATAAATGCACTGTATCAAAAAGTCTGAGACACGGAAACTTGTATAACAGCTTGTATTACACGGCGTCAAAATGGAAAAGAACATGTGACACCTTTATCAACTTGCAAGAGCTGGTGTAACACACTTCAAGTCTCTAGAGATACCAGGAGCATATTGAAACTATGCATGTAATACAGCAAGCAAATTGTATGCTACGACTCAAAAACCAGGGAGCTAGTGATAGTCAAAGATAATGGTTTAGAGCATGCAAGATAACTCACAACAGATAAATAATCCACGATGTCTCAGAACTTTTGCACTTGTAAGGATGTCTTATTCAATAATTTGAAAGACAAGTAGATCCTCTTTTAATTTCCATCCATGTTTTGGAAGGCATAATGAGAAAGTATCTTTTAAAAAAAGTAAGAAATTTGTCCACGTGCCACTTCCGAATGTTGACTCCATCCACACGTCCGTAAGTCACCAAAGGGCTGTTTCATTCGATGTACGTAACTATTTGGTTAAACACATCTGAATGCTTTGTGAGATGAAAATCACGATACATCTATTCATTTCCTCTTCCCTGACTATTCAGTTAAACTAATTCCTTTTCCTCAGCATTTCACTAACTCTCCTTCATTCAGATGTTACAAAAGTCCTTTCCACCCCACTGGCTTAAACCCCCGTCATTCCAAATCACTCAGGACATCACCTCCCTCAACCTGTCTGACTGTCGTGCTGCAACATCTCTCAGTTTAGTGCCTTTCTCTGCTTGTCTGGCTCATTCTCTGAATCAATCTTGCAGAATCTTTTCTCCTTTCTAGCTGCTTCTCAGTGCAAATGAGAAGCTTTTAGAGGAGTAGAGGGCCAGGACAGAAACCTAGCATTTTCTGCACACTTCCCAGTTTTACAAACTCCTGACGACGGTGAACATTTTGGTATGGCTGAAGTGAACGGAGATGATGAGAGTGAAGCAAGGGGTTTTCACGGCATCAACAGTGACTGCAATTCAAACTATGTGACAGTGTTAGGAAGAGGAAATACTGTTGAGCAGAGGTAGAAAACATGTAAGAAGTGATTCTCCATAACCCTAGAAAATGTCCAGAGGCTTTTTCTGAAACATCGTTGTTGGTATTTTTTCAAAGATTTTGTTCTTTGCTGACAGCAATATTTTCACCACTTGGAGCACAGCATTTATTATTCATATTTTACTAGGTTATTCTAAGTTATTATTATTATGAGTTCTTCTAAATTCTTCATATTTGGTTGTTTACTCATCTTGTCTGGATTACAGTCTACTAAACGTTAAGTAAGATTTTTAATATTTCACTTAGTTTCTTATCCAGTAAAAAGCCTATATTAAAGTAAGAAAAAGCTGCATGGTTTTAGAGAACAGCAGATCAAAGCTGCCTGTGAAAAGGAATGGTGTCTTAATAAGAGAACTGGGATTGCTTTCCAAAGGCCAGTCTTAATCCTTTCATATAAAATTCATATATGGAAGTAAACTCAGGTCACGCTTCAATAAAGTTATCAGCAATTAAGTTAGAAAGTCTAACTTGAGTATTTGACTAAAAATACAAAGCATGTGACCATAAAAAGCTTAAACCCGAGTTGCTGAAAATCCTAATGCATTAAGGAGTATTATTTGAGATAGTCAGAGAAAAGGGCTATGGAAACGAACGCAGGAGTGCTGACACAGTTTGATGACAGATATTTTTTAATGTACTGCCTTTAAATAATTAATTTTTGAACTCTGACTTAACTACACTGGAAAGGCTTTACACAAACTGAGACCTCTACCCAAGCAAGCGTGCAAGAGCTCATTGATTTCGTCACAAACATTTTCAGGACTTACACATAAAGACATTATGGTAGAACTGGAGAAAAACTATTTATCTCCATTTCCTTTCCTAGGATCGTAGTATCTCCTGCAGGAACTGAGATCAAATACAGAAGATGTACCATCATGTAACCTGATAAGGACTAAATATTTAACAGTGGGTTATGAACAATTATCCTTGACTCTTGGATAATTATTCTCATTGTGAAATGGTTACTTTAAGCCATTAAGAGGTCTGTAGCAAGACCATTTGCAGTATAAAATGTATTTAACTAGGCCTCTAGTAATAATGAGATTCTTACAAGCAGTATTTTCGTAAATAATGTCTTCCTTTCAGTGAGTATGTCTCAAAAAAAACCCTAAAAGTCAAGCCTAAGTTATGGAAAAGAAACAAGCTTCTAATCTATACGTTAAATACAAGATTTCACTGTAACCACTGCCTGAGTTTCTGCTCACACTCTCACTTTCGAGCTATTAGATACTATAATTACCAAATGACACCGTGGTTTAAATTAGTGGTGTTCTATATTTGTTTCATACTGCAGGTATATGGAGAATTAAAGTGAACTTCCACTGCTTTTCACTATCTGCAGTTATTTTACACTCAGGCTTCTTTATCTATAGGTTCTTCCCAATGAGAATTTGGCTGGTATTATTAGTCGTAATGTTGATGAAGTAAAGTGTCTCATCTCAGAATTTTTAAATTTGTCTTAGTAAGTTCCTCTGGAAGATAAAGTGCATAATCATTTAAAAGTATTAAGTATTTGGCTCTCTGCATTCAAAGTCAAAAATTGTGGTAAGTTAAAAAAAATAAAAGCATACGTGGGTTTCCTTATTTACCATTTGCTATTTTGTATGAAATTTAATTCCTTATTATAATTTAGAGTTTGGAAACATCATGAAGAAGAGATACATTTAAGACCCGTATTGCTTAAATCAATGCTGGTAATTATTTTGCTGCTATCTGTTACCAAATTGCTGAAAGAGCTTCCAAGAGGAATCAAACAGTTGGAGGTCTTCTTTGAAATTCTGAGAAATAATGTCAGTCATACAAGGAACTTATAGATCTTTCCCTCCATGTAAACATCTCAGCGATGCTTCTTTTTAAACATATTTTGTTTGAAGCAGATAAGAAATAATAATTACACACCTTTCATCTGTTTCGTTCATCTGCTCCTTTAGTTAATTTCTCCTTCGACATTTTAATTGACTGTCAGTACTCTTCATGCTGTGGGAAGCGTTAAGTCACAACAGATGCATAGATGTTACAGCTACATTTTAAGAGGGACCCACAGGGTTGGTATTACTATTGTCACTTTGTAAGAGCAGAAGAGCGAGCTTATGTTTAAATGGATTTGTTTTAAATGGATTTCTCCAAACTCATTGTTTGGAAACAACCTCTTTTAATGTCTGTGTGAAACACAATGTCTACCCAGGAACGTTTATGGAACCGTTACCGTGTGTCCCGTGGTCCCCCTCATCTCATTCGTGCCCTGCTCCGAGAGCTCATTATCATCACACAGAATTAATGTGCTCTGTTCTGCTGGACTCACAGCACAGTGTGCTGAACACAAAGCTCTGAACAGCTCATGGCTGAGCTAATCAATCCAGTCGTTCAGCTGCTCCAGTGTTTACGGTGTAAGCACAAGCCAACTGTCCCCTCGTCCTTGCTTTGGCAAAGGATGCTGAGCATCAATACAGCAATAATTTCTAAACCTCATCCTGCTTCTTGGAGATCTTTTTCCCCCTAAGCTTTTCTCTAAGCTGCCAGGGTTTCTGTGCCTCCTCCAACCTGGTCTATTTTTAACAGCCAAAAAGAAGTCTCTGTCTCAAGCTTCCGTAGACCCTTGTGTTTTTTAAACTCATTGTTGCACAAGCTTATTGCCTCTAAAATGCTGTACAAAAAAAACCCAGCTGCCTGAAGCCTTGTTTTGAAGAATTTTCTAATTCCTCCAATTTTTTTCTCAGCACCTTGTTAGATTTAAGTGATTGCATTATTATGTAATACAGACAACGAATATCATTATATTACATTATGACAGTGTTGAAGCACAAACCTGGCAACAACTTCTCTACAACTTATTACCATTGAACTTGGAATGATTATATACCTAAAACATGATTTTATAATTATGATTATATACCTTTGGACTTGGAATGATTAACCTTAAACATGTGAGAATAAACTGCCATTTCTTTCTTGTCAGAGATACGTAATTTTTGTAATATAACTGTAATAATGAAGCCTACTAGAGAAAGGCCTACAGACAGTAGGCATTGAAAATCAAAGTAGTGATTGAATATAAAACACAGAGAGCAAGGAACTGTTCTCTGGACTACATTTTTGACACCTGTCCATCTTGGCATAGGAAAAGAAAAAGATACTGGTGTATGGTGAATGGGAAGGGCTGTGGCAAGCAAGACTGAATGAAACCTGTGAGTACAGAACTGCTAAAAACCTGAAAGCAAGAATGAGAACTGCTTCTGACTGGAGGAAACCTTAAGAATTTCTTGATGGAGGTCCATATGACAATCTAAATACGTGAGCCTTGCAAGCCATGACTTATAAACATAATTCCCTTCTGAGGGATCTGTTAGTGACAATGGTACCCAGGATTATCACCCTGAAATCGGTAGAAAGTGGATCCCTTTACACCACAGATCAACGGCTTGCAGCAGCAGAGTTATTTCTAAACGCTTTCACTAATCTACATAAAGCAATTAATATTCTGAAAGAATGCTGTCTGGTATTTCGGTGGAAATATAATTAACAAAATCAACGCAGCGTTTACATCAGTATTTGTTTTGATAAACAACAAAATGTGCTGAAGAAAATGTTTTTGGAATAAATTGGTATTTGTTTTTTTAACAGATGCCATGAGTTGGGCTAAAACCTTGATTATCATTCAAGATTTTAATTACAGCCATAGCAACGAATGCTTGCAAATTCCATCAGTAGCTGGCGAGGTTTTTTAGTCTTAATCACTCT
>NW_009705004.1:0-9859 GCF_000703405.1 Apaloderma vittatum
CACACGAGGGAATTTCCACTATCCCTAGCGAAGGCGCTACTGACAACCCCAGGCGGAGGACAACGCCGCCTTGTTAAGTCATCCTTCCTGCTCCTATTTTCCCAAAAAACTTCTCATGCGCGGCTCAGCCGCATCTTTGAAGAAACAGGACGAGTGTGCAATAAACCACATTTCTTCCCTCAGGAGTTTGGACTCTTCTGGATAAATAAAAAAAAGCCCCAAACAACAGCCCATCTCCTGGCACGCGGCCGCAGCCGTGGTGGCCGCTGTGGGTGTCTGAGAGCCTCGTGTCCATCGAGAGAAACCGACACGCCGGCGGGCAGGACGAGGGAGGCAGCACGGCATGGCGGCGCGTGGAGGCAAGGATCTCAGCCTCAGCCAGGGCAAGGGGACTTTGGCTGGGACAAGGTGCTGGCAGCGGCAGGCTGGGCTCTCAAGGAACGGTCTCTCTGTGGGCCGTGCCAGCTGAGGCAGGCAGTTCTTAGCTATTAACTAGCCAGCTCGATTTTGCTGTTTTAATTGAAAATGGTCTTGTTTTCCTCTTCGCAAAATGCTTCATGCCATCGTTTCTACAAACACAGGTCCATTTGTGAGTTGAAAATAGAGATGAACTGAAACCAAAGAAAACCCCACCTTTCGTGTGACTTTTTTGAGGGAAAACCTCTGAGTATCCATTTTTTCTCATGGATGAAGACAGAAAGCACGTAGACCGTGTTGGGTCTGCTGCCCAGCTCCTTAACGTCATGAAAACCACACGGAGAAGCACTACCAAGTGGGTTTATAAGCTTTTTGGTAGAGAAGAGGCAGAGGAGCCAGATTATGACTGGGCAGCTGCACCCAGATCTTGGGGCAAGAATCCTGGCTCTGGTACAAAGTGCTGAAGACCTAAACCAACAATGTCCTCAGCCTGGACTCAAACCCACCCTTTACAGGTGCAAACTTGTAGTCGGTCTTCAGCAGAGACTGGACAGGGATAAGGGTAGTTACGTTCCAAAAAAAAGTACCCTCAGATAGTCTCAGTTTTGATTACACCTAGTTTGGACAGCACAGTTCCAGTCCAGGGAAGCCAGAGACTAAGAGCTGCAGCCAGAAGACAGTTCAGTTCCTCCCATCTTTCACTGCCACATAGCCCATAACTAGAAACTGAAGTAGCTGTGGGCAGCCACCTCTCAACCAGGCAAGAAATCACTGCTTCTCATTAGCAAATGGTTTACGTGGTCAAATTTGTGCCCGTTAAACAGTTAACGAGTCACGCTTTTTGGGAGGAGTGAGGCATCACATCTATGGAGTACTTAGCATTAGCAAAATAAATCAAGTGTCAGGCAAAACCAGGTGAAGTCTTTTTTCCCCTGCCCCTCCAAGGGTCTCAGCGCCTCCCTAGCTCTGCTGCTTGCCGCGCTCTTGTGTGACCCATTTCACCCTGGCAGGGAAAAACCCGCAACACTAAGCTTTTTTTCCCCAAATTTATTTTCTGAAGGAGCCTTCTGAGGGGCTCCATGAATTCTGGAGCAGCTGGAACAACAAAGCAGCCAGGCTCAGTCAGCCAGGAGTGAGACTGGCTTTAACTGCTGGAGAAACTCGGCCACGGAGGCCACTGCAAGATCTGGCGTAGATCCTCTTAGGTGGGATACACTTGGTTGCTACTGGAATTAATTTCATAGATAAGTGTCTGTGCGTGGAGATTAAAGATGCGCACATGAAAGCAGAATTCACTGACAAGTTGTGTGCGCTGTCAGGCTGTACTTAAAAGCACAGAGGTTCTTCAGCTGGTATCTCACCTTAGAAAGGGCAGATTTCAAACCATGCGCCGAGTCGCTAATGAGGATACAGGAAATCTCATCCGTTTTTTCCACTTGAAGCAAAACGTCTCTTTCCACAGAGGGAAACGTTGATGTTTCCTGGTACGATTTTGGTTTAAAGAGGAAGCTGACAGGCAGAAAATCGTGGTGAAAGAGAAAAACTGGCTCCAACACAAACAAGCCTAAGCTTGACAAAATAGGCTGTAGTTTTAACAAGCAGCTGAGGAGAAGACCGAGGAGGAGGCCCTTAGTGAAAATTACCACCTTTTGAGGCCAAATATTTGCGAGCACCATTTCTCAAGCACTGCAGCTTGGAAATCCTATATGAAAGTAAAAGAAACTTCATAGCTCCCATACGAGCTTCATAAAAAAAAATTATGGTAAAAGTGATAAGCCTATAGGATTTATTGTTTCGTGTATGGTTTTGACATGTTGCCAAGAGAATGGTGCTTCTATATAGGGAGTGGAAGAAACGACATTTTCTTTGCTTTAGATGGTTATAAAATTTTCAGGGCTTCACAAGCCCCCAGATGGTTTTTATAATCCCCTCAGGGGTTGCAACGTATTGACTGAGAAATATTGATTTATATAGCAAACTCCTCGTTGCTGGCAAAAATTACTGCTTTGTGTATGTGTATACACTCAGTAGCTGGATATAAATAAAAGCCCAACAAATAATGAGAGCTGAGGCAAAAATCCACCACCTGGCAGTACGTTAACTCGGGTGAAATTTCCCTAAATTTGCACTGGTGCAAGTAAGAATATTTGGCCCTAAATCTCTTAGGCGACCTCTGGACTGAGGATTAAAAGTTTGTACCCTGCTTCACCTTGCAAACGCAGCAGATTGCTGGCTGCTTTTATTTTAATGTTGCCGATCAACAATTCTCTCATTTATTTACTGACTTTAAATCCACGAGAGGCAGGAGAGTCGCTGGGGTTCCTGGGAGAGGTCTCTAGGCACCCTGTCTGAGGCTTTTCTGGAGCAAAAGAGAGCTCTTCAGCTCTTCTCTTGGTGCCTTCCCACTTTGCATTAAAAGAATTAAAAATGCATTTGATCAGGCAGAAGGAAGGGAAGAGCACGGCACCGTATCTTCATATTTAAGTCATCCTTTCGGAGGGTGGAGGCTGCAGTTCCACTCCCTGCTCACAAGGCAGAATGCTTTTATATTTTACATTAATCAGCCAGTGGATGAGATACACAAACAACCCTTAGGCTGGGCAGAAAATCCAACTGACAGCCTTGTCCTCAGCATCAACTCCGCTCCTTCGCATGGCGGTACCTCGGTCGCTTCTTGGAACTGGACCTTAATCTCTGTAGGCTCTGCACAGGTAAAAGCAGAACCACCGCACTAAACTCTCTGACAGTTTCCAATATGCAGATTATCACACCTTTAGATCACAAACTTTCTCTGGCGAGGCACACGCACGGCTCCCAGCGCCGGCAGCCCCCTGCTCAGCTGGAGCCCTCTAACGCCAATATGCAGAGAAAGCAGTGAGCTGCTCCCAGATTACCTTGGATTTGCGTGGATTTGGGGCTAAGCCCCATCAGTGAAGCTGCTGCTTAAGCTTTCACATGCTGCGCTGAAGTTGTAGGACCCAAGTGACCAGAGCTGGCGAAGTCGCGTTGTTGGTTCAACTATTTCAGCTCTCTTGGACAGCTGTAAAAAGAGCAGACAGCAGAACAGCTCCAGACCTGAAAGAAGGCAGCGAAGCAGACTTGGCAGAGGGGAGAAAGAGAAAAGCGCCGGGCAAGTCGGCTGGCTCGGGCAAGGCGAGGCAGGGGAAGTGCAAACAAAAGAAAACGGCATCATTGAGTCTGATCCGAGCCACCGGCCACGCTGTGGCCCCATTCCCAAGGCCAGAAGAGCCGTGTGTCGGCAACGGGGGAAGATGTCAATGAAAGAATGCCACTTTTTTATTTTTCCTGGCTGAGATTTGCCAGTGACTCCAAGCCACTGTTTGCTGTCCTAAGTGGCCTGTTCCAAACCGCGGGCTCTCGGCACGGGGCTGAAGGACAGGAGGTCTCTTCTGACACTCTTCCGCACTAGGAAAAGCTGGTGCTGCTGTGTCGAGCCTGAGTTACCTTCCCTTCAGGTGTGGGCAGGATTCAAAGCTAAAACTCCTTGGAGGGCGCCTTGCCTAGAGACAAGAGGCAATTCCCTCTGTGGCCCATCATTTGCCATCTTCATGAAAGCAGAAGGAGATTAGAGGGAGGAACCTGCCCTGCTCTTACTAGGTATAGTGCCCTGCCTACTCAGCCTGGGACATTTTTCTGTTCAGTTGTAAATAATACCCTAAGGAGGGGAATAAAATGAAAAATCAAACTCAGAGAAGCTGGCACAGAAAAACAGAGGGGGAAAAAAAATCAGTCCTTCTGGCTGGCTCCTTCTCCCTGGCACCTGCCAGCGTGGTCTGACGTGAAGGCTCCCAGTGTGATACCTAAAGGAATTATCACATTTATATTTCAAAGAGTGCTGGGAGGCCGTGCATACTTCTTTTACATGTACATATTTAAATCTATTCAAATTTGCTCCTCTTATGAATCATTGTATCATCATGAATCATCATCGGGACTTATTAGCTTAAACTCCACACGGTACACATTTGTAAGGAAAAATACCAAACATATATGCCTTGAATATTCCCGTGGCAGTTGGGCATCTCGCAGCAATAAATAAATTTTCTAGCAACTGCCTTGTGAGGAAAAGTGGGATTATTCCCATTTTACGGAGTAGTAACGGAGGTAAAGCAGTCGATCCATGGCTGTTCAGGAAGTCTGTGGAAATGACCCCAGATCTCTAGTATTTCAAACATAATTGCTAACCCATGGGACCAGCTTCTTCAAAAAACAGATGGAAAAGCAGCACATAAAGGAAGAAGAACAAAGAAAGGGGGTTGGTTTGGTTTGTTGCCAGTGAAGAGTAAAAGAAGAAAACCATTAACAAAGCATTTTCCCGTGTGATTCAAATCAGGGTGGCCATAAAGGCTGAAGGTAGTTGTGCTCTTCTTCTTCAGGGATATTTTCAAATCTGGGAAGATTTTTGTTGCTGTTTTGCCATTCGACACAAGTAAGTTGGGTTTGGTTCCACCACCAGAATGACTCGCTGCCCTAAAGAAATCCAGTAGAGGAAATACATGACTAAATTTTAAATCTGAGCCACATCAGCACAGATTTTTCTCTGCTGGGAAACAATTTCTCTGCAGTCTAGAGGAAGTGCTCTCTAACGAATGAAAAACGAATTTTGTAATTGAAACCCCATTAAGTTCACTGTTGTTATTTTTCTTTTCGTGAGTAAGAAATGACTAAAACCAAACAAATCCTTTTGGATATGAACCAAAATGAGGCATAAAACATTAGTTGGGCTTTTAGCCATAATCTGCTGGGAGATCTTGGTGAGTTTTTGGTCATGCTCTTCAAGAAATACACAATACTTAGTTTATTCAAGATAACTCCATGATAACAACTCGAGGCATCTTGGTGACTAGCAGTAGGTTTCTTACTTACTGACACATTCTTTTGGAACCCTGGCCTTGGCTCTGCATTCTGCCTGACACAGGGTTGTTTTAGATTTCAGTTTCTTCCATTCTTGCAAACTGAAAAAGACAAAAAGAGGTTATAGCGAATGTGAAAGAAAAAGGGAAAAGGGAAAAGGAAGAGAGAAAAGAGAAGAGAGAAAAAGAGAAAGAAAAAGAAAAAGAAAAAGAAAAAAAAGAAAAGGAAAAGGAAAAGGAAAAGGAAAAGGAAAAGGAAAAGGAAAAGGAAAAGGAAAAGGAAAAGGAAAAGGAAAAGGAAAAGGAAAAGGAAAAGGAAAAGGAAAAGGAAAAGGAAAAGGAAAAGGAAAAGGAAAAGGAAAAGGAAAAGGAAAAGGAAAAGGAAAAGGAAAAGGAAAAGGAAAAGGAAAAGGAAAAGAAAAAAAAAGAAAAAGAAAAAAAAAGAAGAAAAAGAATCAACACAAATTTCAACCTTGAAGTTTCTATTCACTGTTTTCGGGCTTCTTTGCATGAAGGCACTTTGCATTTGGGTGAACCGAGTTCGGATCTGTTCCCTTCCATACGCTGCATTCTGGGCTGGGTTTGCGTGCGCTGTTTGCAGGAGCAAACCAAAGAGCTAGAAGGGACATTGCTTGTGATAAATAATGGGAAGTTGTAGAGGTGGGGCAGTTAGGACCATTTCCTGCATTTTATTGATAGGGAAACAATAAAAAGCTAATATTCTCCCCAGAGATTAAGACTTCAGATTTTTGTTTGGCGCTTTTTTTTTTGGTGTTGTTTCTTTTCCACCCGCTTTAGTGACTTTTGGGGCTAACAAGTACTTGGTACCCTCTGAGGCTGAGGTCTGAAGTGAAATTCTATATTCAGTCAAGAATACTAAATCAGTTTGGATCATTATTCTTTTTCAAAGACGAACAAGATTCAGGGTTTTGATTTCAACCTCGCCTTTCAACTAATTAACATACTTCAGGTCTTGCTGTTATTTCTTAGCAAGGTATTTTATACTTTCCTTTTGGTCTCTATTTTTCTGCTTGCACTTAAACTCTGATCACACTAATGATCTTCAGCTTCTGTTGCTTCTGTCCTGCTTTTCATGAGCTCTCTAGAGCTTAGCAATTAAACACTCAGCTCTGGTTAAAAAGTTTTATATACGTATCTTACATATATTTCTTCTTTTTTATATATAAAGTTTCAGTTTCTGAAGGCAGAGGTAGGCTGAATGGTTCACGGTTCAAACCCTTTCTTTCAGAAAGGGTGGGCTGTGTTTTTAATAGCCCGGCTAACCTGTGAATTGATGTCTCAATTTTCTGAGGTACAAGAGCTGCTTTGCAGAGCTGGCTGACAGGACGTAACAAAATAACGAAATAATAAAGGTGAGGACAAATCTAGTTCTTCAGCTTTAGCTGTTGTTGTGCATCAGGACTAAAATGTCAACGACCCACTATCAGTCTGTAGGAAATGTTTCGTATCTTTTCAATTTATGGTAAATATATATAAAAGCATATATGACATGTTACTTTTTTTAATTAAAAGGAAAAACCAAGTAGCACTACAGGAAACAGATACTCTGTTAACTCCTGCAACTAAACAGCTGCCCAGGGAAAAAAAAAACCCACGTTTGCCCCGAATTCACTCTTAGGCAGCTGCAGCCCTGTGTCCTAAGTAGTTATTAATTTTTTTTTTTTTGGCTGTAGCATTGGGCTGCGTGTTGGAAACAGCAAGACCGAAGGAAGAGAGAGATGTCAAGGATGTCCCAGGCTGGGAACCTTTCACCATGCCACAAGTCAGGAGGCCAGACTGTTACACCAGCCCACGGCTCCCTCTAGAAGCAATTTAGCACGCTGATGTGATCTTGTGGGTCTGAGCAACTCGGGCAGAGCACGTTTCCCTCCCAAATCGGGACCTCTGGCCGGTGCCCGAGCACCACGAGTGTCCCTTCCCGAACAGAGGATGTCGCAGCCGCGATCTGTCTCGCTGTGGCTCTGCAGACAGCGACTGCCATTTCCACAGCTATCACAACAGTGCTCGAAATATGTTCCTGTCTCCGAGCTGCGTCCGGTGTTTGCGTTTGGAAACCACATGTAAGCTGGTGGGCTCACGGGCTAGTCTAAGAAAAACTCAGCTCTGCACCAAAGTCTCTCTCTCTCAGAGTCTTCCTTGGGTCACCTCAAGCGCACGTTGCCCAGGGGACCAGGGATCAAAGCTTCTCCTTAACCAAGACAGGACACGACGAACCCAAGGTTGTCTCACGTCGCCTCCTTCTAAAGGGAAAACAAACATGCCTCTTTCTTCTTTAGTGCTGGCAGACAGCTCTGTCTTTCCCACTGTGTTTCTGTGCCATAAGAGGGGACATAGATCAATGTCCAAGCCTGCTCTGTGCCCATCACTGCCACACAAGATTCCTTTTTTGTTTTTCTTTTTTTTTTTCTTTTTTTTTTTCCTTGAGCTGGGCTGAGATGCCCTATATTTTATTTGCAGCTTTTGTCTTGTTCCAGTCCTGGTTTGCCTCCACCCACTTTTGTCAGCTAGCATTTTGCTGCTCTGTTTCCCAGCCGTGCCATTTGGACCCAGTAGATAAGCTTTTAAGCTCTCTGTCGCGCTGGCAGCGGCACCCCCAGCTCAGGCTTGCTCTGCCCCACTGGGCTCAACAGCACTTCAGAAATGAAGGCCCAGCACCCTCCCTCGAGATGACAGCGCTCAGGAAAGCTGTCAGTGCTCGAGGAGAGAGGGTCGCTGTGGAAATGCTGTCTCGTTTCAGCTTCTCTCCAGAGTTAGTTACTCAAAGGTTGTAAATACATGGATCAGGGTGCTGACTTCATGAGTTCCCTGGCCGTTGACACCAAGAACTGTATTTCTGTAGTTAAACGTGTCGCAATGCCTCGAAGCTGCCCATACCTATAATTCATTTGGTGCACCGTGTGGTTCAGAAGTCATGGAGGACCATGTAGAACGTCCACCCAAGGTTAAGATGACCGCAGTTAAGGTCCCTCGCAGAGGATTCTTCTAATTGTGCCCCGGGAGAGAAGGGGCAAAAGGCATGTGAAGCAGCAGGAGGAGGACATGTTAGCACTGGCATTACTGGTTCTCTACGATATCAGAGAAGCTATTTTTGGCAATTCACCTGTTATCAGGGAGGTCCAGAAACGCAATCCAGATGGCAATGAGCTGCATGAAACAATGACTTTCCTTAGGCACTTCCCACTAGGTTCAGACACTAGTCCAAAGGTAGCGCTCTCGCCCGGTGCCTTTGTGCCTGCCCTCTGCGACTGGTGTTTATTCACCCTGAACAGTTGTTTGTGTTGAATAAATGGCATCTGTCAAACCATTGTTTTTAGGGACTCATAAGAGAAAAGCCAGGAATTAGCCTCAAAGTAGCTTTGAGGCAGCTCAAAGCACCGGCCTCTCGTATTCATCCATTTCTTCTGACAGCACCTCAAGTTCCCTTTGCTCCCAGAGAAACCATTTCTCACTGTCACTCCTGGCCAGCCCAGTCCGCAGAGGTGCTCTGGGCTCTGCTCTCTGAGGGTGGTTTTTTCTCTCACAGAACAATCCCTGGTAGCTTGCCATGGTTTATCTCAATAAATCTTTACAATTTTTACAAGCTTCTTTTTTTTTTTTCATGTCAAGCGTTGAGCAATCTAATATTACATCACTTGTACTAAGTGTTCACTGTCATCAAGAGCAGAGAACTGCCTACTGGATATGGTTTCCTTCCAGAGGAAAGAAACAAAGACATTTTTACTGAGCCCGAGTGCTTCTGTCAGACTCAGCGTGTCCGTCTCCAGACTTTCACACGTGTGGAGAACTGGTGTCAGGCAGCCACCAAACACCGCAGAGCTCCCTCACCTTTCAGAAGTGGTTTGTTCCCATCGGCAGGGCGACGCAGGGTGGCTCAATTCCGGTTCACCAGCATTTGGAGTCCAGTTTGCGTAGGAACAAATAGTTACCTGGGGATCAAAGGCTGAGAATCGGAGCTTAGTGCCCATATACTGCACTCAGAATGAATGGAACGTGCAAGGACAAACTATTGCAGGTCTCTTTTGGTAATCATTAGGATTGACTCATTCTAGAATGCTGTTATTAAACAGATCCAAGGTGAATTACATCTCTGGTAAATCACTGTAATACTTCCAAGACTAGATTTTCTAGTTATCTGTTTGCCTATGTGCCTGTACGAATTGTGCACGCCACGTCTCCTGTGGCTGGCGTAGCAACTGTGTGCACAAAAGTGACACCTGAGCACGCACGTGGCCGGCTAGCCCCCGAGCTGGACTTGGACTGAACACCCAGGCTGGACACACAGATCCCTCCAAGGTCCAAGTTACTGGAGCTTGGATCCCTCCCTCCAAGTTATTGTCAAAGCAGGGCGGGTGGCAGAGCAGCAGAAGCTAGAAAAGCATATTCCAAGTAACACAAGCAAAACCGAGCTCACGTATCATGAGCAGAGCCAGCAGCTCCTTCGATTTTGCGTCTGTCTTTCCTCAACACGGCGCATTTGGCTGCTCACACCTCAGGCTAAAACCTTGCTTCTTTTGTCCAACCTGCTTGCCAAGCGTCCTTTTATATTT